>NW_019214146.1:534211-602604 GCF_002532875.2 Varroa jacobsoni | reverse complement strand
GTCCTACTGGGTTTCGTAGCCGCTCACGCCCTTCAAAGAGCCAGCTGATACTATTCGTATCCATGAGAACAGACACTACGCGAACACCCACCTAGTTGTGCTGTCTGTGATCGTCGCTTTCGAGGAGTATCTAGGTAAAGAGGAAGAGAGTTGCGGATGTTTACCTCCATGGATAATGGATGTCTACGGTATGATTATAATTGCATTTGCGCCCACCTAATTGCGATGCGCACGATATGATTGGGCCAAGATTTTGAGTTAACCGTTCCTTACCTCTTTGTTGTCCACAGTGTCATGCAGCTACTCGAATATATGTGTAGACCTATGCGCCAATGACGTTGGTGGTGGACTGAGTAAGCGAGGTCAGAAGTTCTTGGTCAGCGATTAATTTGCCCTTCGGACGTTTAGAGGGACGATCGATATAGCGCAGCGTGCCGTTACGTTGTTGGGTGGGAGTAGAGAAATACGAGCTGGAGATCACTAGCCGCTGGGACGTTCATGTAAACGCGTAGGTGTCCTATAGGCTTGGAGGTTGCTCGCTGCGCTTATTACTGTATTGGTTGTAGGTTATTTGAAAGCGGAATAATGGGGCCGAAAGCAGGGGCTGTAGGACGAATAATGAATGTATTACTTTGGCGCCTTGTTCCTCCAACCGTTTTCTCTTTCAGTCCGCACCGCCGGCCTCTTTCCATATATTTTACGTAAAAACGAGGGAAAAGTGGTGATGCTGTCCGCACCGTACAGCCGCTAACCTTCGTAAAACCGATGCGTAAAATACATCGGTCACTATGGCAATGCAATACTTGACTTGTACAAAATGTAAGCGCACTCGTCCAAAGTTCTGGATGCCAAGTCACTATTTTTTTGCTTGAGGATGATTTGCTATGCGGTCTTCGTAACCGCCCCACAACTCGCAGCACTGTGCAGGGCCTATTTCGATTACTATATTGTAACGGCTGTTGTTTTCCCACGGTCATATGAAGGATAAGACAAGCAATGTCAGTGACATATCATAGTCGGGTGGCTTAAACCATAAAAAAAGACGAGAGGGCCGATTGCAACAAAGTTAACTGGAAACGATGCTGGATGCGTTAACATTGCTTACTACTCTTATCTCAATAGGTGCATTAATAGTCTACGTCGAGGCTCTTTATTCAGTATTTGTCTAGGACTTAACAAAGATATCGCAAACTAAAAAAAAATGGAGAAATTTGCTAAATGCTTTTTATGTTGGGTTGGACCAAACATTGTCCAGCTTTTGAAATAAAATACCCCAGTTAATTTATTTCCGTAAATATCGTCGTTCTGCTGAGACCTTTGTTAATGCTCGTAACCTGTCTAGATAGCTTCATGAATGGGGACAACAGACATTTCCATTTTCTTTTATTCCCAAGTTTGCCATGATCCACAGTAGCGGATAGCTGTTGATGTACTTTTTATTTCATCTAACCTATATGGTGCATAGAGAATTAAATGTTCACTCGTTTTAAATACAAATAGTATAGTGTCTGCCGAATTTGTCCAATATCAAAAATTGCTATTACAGCTCTTCTTCTGGCGGGTGCAGGAGAAAAGTCTGTTCCCTAAGCCGTCGAAGCCCCGACACACATAAAGCAATTTGGTTGTATTCAAGTTTTACATTTCAAAACTTCAACACTGGATTTTGGTTCAGCTACGAATGTACCACTGCAGATCGGTGACATCCAAGGAGAGCCGAGGAACACGAAAAAAGGTGGTAAGCACACATACATACGCACGCCTTAGTTGAGCGGCTGGCAAGCCAGCAGATAAAGATGCTCTTACCAACGAGAACAAGACGTGTAGTCTCCGACTCAGCAGGGGAAGATTCGCGCAATGACAACACGCAGACAGAAAGCAAGCGAGAGGGTGCAGTGATAGTAGCAGCAAAGATGTAGCAGCAGAGACCAAATCACTCGCAAAACTTCGAGCTTCAGCCAGAGAATCGAAAAAAAGAAAGACCTTACTGAAGCTCATGTACCGCCACCCCACTACCGTCGCCGCATTTTGATGAGAGAGAAAATTGGGGCAGACAACCAGCGGACAATGAATCTAGCGTACTGGCGTAATGCAGTTTTGCTGTTCGTCCATCTACGCGTACTGACAACGTTCATGTTCCAAGAGGTGTAACCTCAGAAGCTCTCTCAGCCATCCGATTTCGCTTTGCCGACCCTCGCTGCACTTGCTCTCTACACACAATGCCAATTGTAGAATATTAGCTGGCCAATAGCGTGTCGTTCAGAAACCGAGAACAGAACAGCTTAGCCTGCTACGTAGCTGATAAAAGTTGTGCCGATTCATGCTGCTATAATACATGCTCTATTTAAGCTTAGGGTCTGTATGTTACTGATGTGGGTTCTCGAACCCTTGACAGATTTCACAACATGGCGTATTCTCTCCTCTTAGTCCAGAAACGATTCATCGGATTTTGCATCAGGTCTCAGTCTCTCTCCTCCTTTTCGCCTTGCTTCTGTCTCTGTGCCTTGTCACGGGGGATCGCAGAGAGGGGGTTAAAAGTTGCTCGGAGTTGGACCTCGTTTTAATGACATGTTCTCCATTCCTTTGACATAGAATTTATCGGCGACCAGTAAGTGTACTTCTCCTCCTAAATGATATTATCTCGTCGCAGGAGTATGGTTGATGCAATGTCTTCATGCTGGCGACACGGTACCTTCCCGTAAAGTAAGAAAAGGGCCTAATCGTAAAGGGATGCCCTTTTGTCATCATTACAGCCTCAAAATACAATACATCTAGAAGTATAGGGCTGTTTAGAGGGTTGCAGAAGGATGTCTGAGTTTTCTTGAGAAAAAACGGCCTCTTTAAGCTGATAGCCGAATTCGGAATTGTTTGCCAGTGGGCTTCTCAACTTCGATGTGGCATGCCACGATTCTCTCTCTCTCTCTCTCTCTCTGACGACACAGCTTAAGAGTAGGCGGCCAATCTGCTTAGACCCTTGCCAAGCATTCTACGTATTTGAACGTATAACACCAGCACTGAAATGTAAATAATCGAACCTTTTTAAATGTATACGACTTACCGCATAGCTGTCATTCAAACTACGGGTGACAGTTATTCCGGACGAGTAAATATAAATATTCGGTGCAGGCCGATCTTTTTTTAACGTGGCACTGAAAGGCGTACAGCAAACAACTGGGCAGGCTCCCTGAAGTTCAATTGTAAGGTGCAGCGGCAGTATCGGGCCTAAAGTTCGAAACATTTTATATTTATTCAATTCGCAACGGCAAACTCTACACCAACGAAGTTAGAAATCTCGCCTCAATGCTCAGGATGAATGATGTTTATGTTACCATGATACTGAATTTTAGAAGACTGTGTTTTTAAAGAAGTGTTCTCTCTTTGGCAATGTCAAGGTGTTTTTATACGTTTTTTGCATAAACGTATCGCACGTTGTTTTCCATTGCCGCTGTTCATCATCCCTTTCATATATAAAAGTGCGGCAAAAACCAATCAACACATTAATTAAAAAAAGAAGAGTATTTACAATTTACACAAGACCAACCTAACAAGGCATGCTCATTCAGCGCGTCTTAAACCATACCTCAAAAATAGCAGTGGTCTAAATTCCCTTTTAAGTCTAAATTTGCCCATGCTATCGAAACGAGACTTCACTTTGCTGTACTGGTTCGGCATTACCTTTCGACACCAGAGGGTAAAAACAGGTCGATCTAATTCGACCGACGGCCCGGCTTGGTCGCTCGGTACCTTAGGACTAACGGTGTTGAAACGCAACTCTCTCTGGATGGCGCCGGTTCCCTTCTGCTTCTTCTAACACAGCACACTGCACGTTTGTCTAGCTTACCACGCTCTCACATTCTTTCGAGAGATTTGAGGCTTTCGTCGATTCCGTTCTATACAAATCCAATCGACTATTTGGCGTTTTCAGAAGAATACAAATACGAGTATCCGGCTCTGATCCTTTACGAGTTTTCATTTTCGTTCGTGCGGCCTGGGCCAACTGTCGCCTGCAACCTACGGCCAAATATGTTTTACTTCCCTATTCCTTTCTCGTATAATATACAACCTATCGAAATTCTACGTAATCCTAGGCATGCGTACCTGATACAGATGACGCAGTGTGCCCAGTGAAATTGGGTTTAGCCTATCCAGCTCCTGGTTACGATCCTTCACTTTTCAGCTGACGTGTCAGCATGAATAAACCCTTACCTGAACAGGCCACGCTACCCTTGTAACGCTTGTTTCACTGCATTGGCCTGTTTATCATAGGAATCCTTTCGCTGTTTCTAATTGCTTAAATGTCATGCGATTATTACTGCTACTGACAATAATAGTAGCTTCCGATAGTCTAGCTAGTGAAACGTCATGGGTCGGGTGACAATTTTGTCACTTTGTGATGAAGAAATTCGATCAGAACGCCCAGGTTGTTATATAATCTCAAATGGAATCTTCACTTTAAGAATTCCCAGCCCTGGGAGCGCAGTCCTGGCGTCGGTGCAATATTTCAATTGGATTGAAACTGAATTCTATTCGACCATTTTCCGAAAGAATGATGTGAAAACAAAGTGCAACATATGTGCATGTATGTATGTATGAAACCAGTACGCTTTGCATTAGTATAGTTCTGTGTTCTGCGCTCTTCAAGGATTGCTTCATATGACCATATGTTTCTGTTAGCGCTCTAAAGCATCGATGTAAGAAGAGGTGCATTAGGGAAACTGCAATTACTGAACCTCACAGGAAATTTTTACGGGGTTTTCCTCGTATGCTGAAGTTCGCAAATAAGCGCTTCATAGGGAAGGAAAGCTGCTCGTTTTCATATGCTTAGCCTCCAGTGGTACAGTGAGCAGAAACTGATGCCAAGCGACTATTCTCTCAATTTCAGATTTGAAGGACTGTTGAGGAACTTTTTTTAGCAACAACATAAAATCCATGCTGCAGTCCTTGGTGCTACTAGAATACAGCTGGAAATAAACAGGATGTTAGGCTCCGACGAAACTTAGAAGCTCTCCAAATAAAAAAAAAAAAAAAAGCATGGTAACTCGCAAATGTAAGAATCTTATTCAATGTAAATTTTCTTGTTTAAAAATGATTGGTACAACAAGAACGTAATGTGCGTACAGGTGAGCTTCTGCACGTTGTGGTACAGCAGATTTTGTCAAGAATGGGTTCAATTAAAGGTAACGTAGAACTCGTTGACAAAGAACAATCGAAACTTATGGCACAGACCAAATAAACCATAGAAACTGAATAACCCTCTCGAGTGGGTAATTGCAGTCCTTTCTAAGTGGACCACTGTTAGCTTTCTGCATCTTCTGCTGCCATATAGACCTGACGGGCTTAGAGCGGCAGCCTATCTTCGTTTAGTCCAAAAGAGCACTGTTACTACCAGCTGAACATCGACGGTCCATCTGAATCTAGTGATCCTCCTTTATGAGTACTGCGTTAGCAATGCTGGAAATAGTGGTGCCAGATGGGGTCAAGTGCCGCTCACCTGGACTCATACTTCATGTTCCACAATTTCAGTAAAGTAAGCAACTGCGCGGCGAAAATGATGGTAAAAGCGGGACCTATCTATGGTGATGGTGCGGGTACTTACCGGATTTCTCGAGTGGATACCGAGTAGGAGCCAGCGGACTCCCCGTTTCAAGAGTATATAGTACACATGACTATAGGCTGCAACCGGCTAGTAATCCAACACTATATTGGGTTGCTAAGTGAGGAATAGGCAAACCTAGTCGAGGTAGGCAGAAAAACGTCACTATCGTGTTTATATCGGGGCAGTCGTTATTTTCATGGCGGGGCAAGCGGTAGATAGGATAGAACAGGGACGAAACTGGATAGGGTAGGGGCATGTTGGCTAATTCCTTACGCGCTCTGTTGTTCGAGAGTCACCCTAATACCTCCTCCGGCCGCTCCCGTAATGATCATAATGATTAGATGGGATCAACGTGATCGCCAGCTGTGTACGGGGTAGGAGGCGCACATGCAGTATTGCAGGCGATGCCCTTCATCCCTCTATGAAAGTAGCAAGTCGACATACGTGTCTTATTAGCTAAAGCGAGCAGTTCAACTAAAGCAACACACACAATCTACGACAAAACATATAAGATTACTGAATTACAGCTCTAAAGACTCAACTTGTGTCCTGTCATCAAATATTTGATCCTTCAGTGGAAATCCGAACGATGGTAAGAGCTATGAATATATCTATAATTTTTTCTCCTGTTCCCTTATTTCAGATTGCCCGTTTCAGATTAAAACAATAGCTGCTCGGAGCTTTTTTCCGGAAAGGAGAGCTGAGGGTCGCCGATTTAAGAAAAGCCGCAGGAAATAACGTAGTAATGATTGAAGACGCGGGTCGCACGTAGATGCTGCTTTGTACTTGTTGACTGATTGCAGTATCTATCGGTTTGTCCTGCGGGTTTCCGTGCGGTTAAATTGTATTATATCACACTGTTTATTTTTAGAGTATATAAATAACCTCAAGGCGCTTGCTGGTGTCGCTTACAAACAATCTGAAGAGGCAAAGTTGGCCAAAAGTCTTTCAAATAAATAGGGTGGCGCAGGGACAATTCGATTTACAGCATTTCCTACAACGATCATTAAGAGTTTCTTATGGCGTCTATTGTCATATACGGACTCATACCAGCATTGGTATATTCGAATGTATATAACCTTGTGATTATGTTTTAACAATTTCTATATTTTGATTTTTGACACGGGAATACGCCTCGGCAGAGTCTACAATAGCCTGCTTGACATGATCTTATGCTTGTAAAACAGGTAAATATGCCGGCATGGTATGCCGACATTTATTATTGCCGATGGGTACGACAGGCGTCATCAGCTGACTTGTACTAATGTTTCAAATAAGTTTATTCATCGTTCGTACAACTATCACCTCATTATACACGGTGGAAACGAAACCATACTATCAATGGGCGTTTCTACTTCATAATGATATACTGCTCGGCCGATATCTGCGTATATCTGTACAACATAGTTGCTTCATTAGAGAACGCCGCGATCCCCTTCTGATTTCCATATTCGATTCGAATACAATTCTTCCAATACTAGCTGAGAAAATAGGGAAAAGCGAATACTGGGCTCCTGATCGTGCACTACTGCGACGATATACGTAAGCCGGGGCTCGGCAAAAGGTACTAATCCAAAGTGACCGCTGTAGTTAAGATCGTTTTTAGAAATCGACATGAACTACTCGACATGACCATTTCCAACATACGATCGCATCGTTCAGGCACATTCGGAATTCTGACATGAATACCACGCCTGAAATATCAGTCTAGATCCCTGTTTCTCCGAAAAGACCTTGCATGGTTATAGGCGGCCAATTGGTGTATACGGCTGTGCACGCGTGTGTGTTTGGCTGTTTGGAGGGAGGTTGTGAAGTCAGCAGTCAATGAATCGACTTAGCATCAAGCGCCGTCAGTACTGATGAACTTGGTCGAGGGGCAGAAAAGTGCGGAATCCATCCATCTGACTATCGAACACCGTCGTCCACCGCCTCCTCAATTTCCTCCGAATGTACCGAGATTCAAGAGAACCGACAGAGGCCCGTTCTCATAGGACGCCGCCGCACTGCAGCCATTAGGAAACCGCTCCAGTCCGCGAGGTCCTATCGAGTCGTCGGCCAATTGAGTAAACGGTGCGACTTTGAGATCGCCATCGAGGCCGCCTCGATGAATACCGAGTTACCTACCCTCTACGAACAACGACCACCAACATTTTTATGCTTCCGCTTTCTAGCGGCGGTATTTTTGTTAGCAGTCAAACGTACCTAAGTCCTCGTATCATGCTGTGCTCTCTAACAGTGCACAAAAGTCTCCTCTCAGAATGTCTTAAATCTTATTTCCCGAGCGTACGTCTCATTCACTCGCTCTCAAAAAGCGGTGATTCTCAGACGACTCGAGCCTACGGAAAGAGAGGATTGAGAGAGAACCTGGAGGGGTTTCGACAAAACGCCAGCGGTACTGGAAAGCGAGCAGGCGTCGTTCGCTATGGAGGGACATCCTCCAGTCGGCTCGGCCTGTCTTCTCTGTGTGACTTAGGCGCAAAAAAAGGACAGGCGATGCAGAGCGACCCTTTTTCCGAATCAGTCAGGTTCATAGCAGGTCAGATCCGCGATGCAGGAAATGAGGTTCAGAGCTCTTGCTTCTTTCGCTTAAAAACACGGTGCAACGCAGAATGGTTCTAAAATTTATCGTTACCTTAGACTGGCGACATCATATTAGAAGGTAGGTTAGTATACCAGTATCGATACAGTCCAATAGGTGGTGCAGGCGTAGAATGAAGAATTCGCTTCTGTTTGTTTTAATACTCAAAGCAAATATTCAACATTTGCAAAAATTTCAGCCATCTAAGCTGAGCAGCTTCGACTTTTTCTCAGTTTGGCTTTGCCTCTTGAGCATTGAACAAGAAGAAAAAACACGTCAAAAAAAGGTGGATGGGAAGGTAGATATTTTCAAGAAGCGGCGTGACAGCATACGGTATACGTAAATTACGTGGTCGGTGTGACAGTTGGATCCTGTCCCACCGCCCATAAGCTAGAAAAGAAGAACGACGTTTTGAAGGCGAGCGCTGGCAGGAAAGAAGGACACAGTCACAGGAGCAGACCAGGAAGTCAAACCGAAGGGGACGAAGCGCACAAAGTTAAGTACCGTTGGAAGACGGGAGGGCTCGCTTCAAGACGTCTTCTCTATTGTATAAAGAGCTAAGGAACATCTATAAGGATAAAAAAAAGTGAGACGGTAACTAGAAGATTTGCATGTTTGGAAGAAAAGTACATGTCCGGACCCAAAACAAGCTATCCAGTTTTCCTGAATCGGGAAATGCGTCCCAGTGTGCGTAGCAGTTATACGGGCCATATCATGGTACAAAAACATAGCGACGTTTCCAGCGAACATGATTAATGCTAATACAGGATGAAGTGACAGTATTTTGTTTACTGTTTGACGTTTACCTGCCGTCCAGCATGAGAGCGCAACGTTGGTGTTATCACAAAAATTCAGAGTGATGGGTTACATTTATGTCGTTATCTTGTATTCTATTTGATTGTTAACGATGAAAAAAGGGGTCATTGAATACTTCGATGATTGATAGTTAATCCTCTACAGATAATAAGATCTATAATTTCTATCGCAATTTTCTGTAGTCTGCCTATTTGTTTCAATACCATTGTAATCTGTGTACACGCATTTAGTTGAATCCAACATTTTCACAATGATAAGCAACTAAATATAAGCTTAATTTATTGCAAGGTAATGTGGATCACTGTTGCTGATCTCTTTGTAACGCTTAACATATGTTCCATGTACAGTGCTGTTGATATGCCCTTCTCATAGGACCGGTGAGTTGTTCAATCGGAACTGTTGGGCTGTTACAAGCGACTTCGAAATTCAATAAGTTCTGAACTAGCCTAGTTAAAATGACGATTTTTACTTATTTCTACGCGTCTGTCTCAGAACTTACGCAGTTTTCGGACGGTCATATCCTTATCGCGTCTCACGTGGAGTTTCTTTATCTATACCTTCCCGAATAAGTCGACAGTAGAATATGCTTACCCAAAAGTTGCTCTTCTTAGGGCAGGGACAGCCCCGTGATTACACAGACTTAGATCGGGAAAATCGGCAATTTGAGGTTAACGTTGGACATTCTTCTGCTCGATCCGGAAAGCAATTGGCGATATGGCCAAAATTTTCAGGCTGTGTGCCCTCGGTTGCCGCGACAGCGTTCCATGCGCCTCTTGAGGAAATCAAGTTATCGGGCTGCATTTATCTCTTCGTTCTCAGCGAGTATCCCATAATAGCAGATGCCCCGGGTGTCTATTGTCAGTGTTACCATCACCTGATGTCCAAACCTAATGGACACTCCCACCAAACTTGAATGTAGCCTTTTTGTTTTCATTTTTATCTTTTCTCGCCTAGTTCTTGCCCGGGACCTGAGATACAACCATGTAATTTCTATGGCGATCATATGCTCCAAGCAGATTGTTTGCTGACTAAAATTCCCCAAGTTGCACATTTACGCCGAACGTATTTCCAAGTGACCTGAAGCCAATTCCCGGGAAACCCAGTTTTCTCATTATAAATATTTGGTTAATGATCTTGTAACACGTTGAATATCAAATACCAGTGAGCTCTCAGACTTCAAGCTCTGCTTTAGTGGAAAACCTCCCCGGTTAAAGCAATGCGTTGCTGTCCTTCGGGCCCCGACATCTGGTCAATTCGACATTCGAATCTCCGCTCTTGAAACGTTGGCATGTACTGTGTTTTTGCTTGAGGCTTTGTTTCCTAATATACTTAGCATTGCTTTTCGAAACTACAATGTATTTTTATCTTTCGCACGCGTTTCTTTTTTTTTTAGAGTAAACTCCATTAATTTTTACGCGCAACCGTTTAGAAGACTGCAGTATTTGTTAGCGTAATTTGGTCTGACAGTAACATGTACTTCAAAATTCGGCGGGCTTCGCGATTGAATAACCGCGAAGTTCGTCGGATTCGCTCGCAACAGTTTAATATATTGCTAGTACATAATCGCGAGTATAGGCGTCGTTCATGGTTGTTTCACTCATTACTCATTCGAGCGGCATTGAATGAAGTGAATTATTGATCATGTTGAGAGCTAGTTGATGCCACATCTATAGAGTCTGTTCACGCTCTACGTATTTGGGTATTTATGGCTAATATCTAAAATGAAGCAGCTAGTTGTCTGGTAGACGAAACAACAACGAAAAATATAAATTTCTATTGGTTACGCTTATTAATATACGTGTATAGCGAGTTTTCGTTGACTCTTAAGTTTGTCCTTTTCCGGTTTCGACTAGTCTTGAAGGGTTGGCCTAGTGCAGTGCAGCCTTTTTGCTTCAAATGTGATTGGCCTACTCGATTCACATCTGGGCAGTGTAATAGAAATGTTCTATGTTGATAGCGTTCATAATGTCGATTTTTAAATTCGGTTTATCTTCCAGCTGCGGTTGAGTGGCATGTCGCGTCTCACTTGGGCATTCTCATCTTTTAAACTTATACGTTTTGATCAATATGGCAAGTTGTATTTGAAATAAAGTGTTCGTTCGTAATATGGGTCCTTTTTACCTCTTCCAATTTCAGAAGCTCAAGAACTGCTCTCAGTTTTGTGTCTAGAAAGGTCTCCGCTAGTGTCCTTTATTCAGATTTAAAGAGATCTAAAGGACATTACAAATAGGTCACGAGCCAAATCCAAATCGTTTATATGTCGTAGTCCTTTGTAATTCCTTTTAACCGACATACTCTCATGCCACTTGGCTGTGTTTGCCCTCACCATGCTGTCCAGTCACGATTAATCCTTGAAGACCTGACAAAATCTGCCAGTATTCATGCTGTAAATTGGAGGCCATTGTTAGTTACGTTTGTGTATGAGTTGCTAAAGAGTATGAATTGTTATGCCTGAGGCATGCTTCATCTAATTTTCGAGCTACAGATCGTTCTCGTTCCACCATCTGGATGACATTATTTTTGGCAGCCATATTCTCATGTCTAGCGTACGAGTTTTCGAATATCGGGCCATTTGCAGGGTCACAGAGGTGTTTAAGAATCCTGGCCTAAATCAATGTATAACAGAGTTTTTTCGTCGTCGTTCATAGAATCTGTCCTATTGTCTATTAGATCAGCGTACTCCGGTTCTCCAGGGATCAGTTTAGAAGAGCTTCAAAGTTCCGAGCGTCAATCACTGTTATTGTAATAGTAGCCTATAGTGGAATAGTAAGTAAACGTCGTTGCAAAAATATCCAGTTAGCTGAAGCTAATGTGGCGGCACAAAGGTTTCAACACGAGAGCTACTGGAACACAGTTGATCTCTCATAAAAAATTGAAGTTCAACTGCTATCTTACTATAGCAGTGATTGGTAGATATCAATGAAAATAATAGGGAAAAGGTAATCATTTCCTTATAAAAGATACCTAAGACGTTGATCGACGAAAGGTATCTAAAGACTAAAAAAAAGACGTGGAGCATTAAAAAGCTCGTTCAAAAAAATGCCATGGCTACTTACGAAATGCAACGTTATGGTAAAACAACAACAATATTTGTTGTAATGTGTAATGTGTCAACAATATCATATTCATGCTAGTAAACAATAGAAAATGAGGAAAAAACGCCAGTTCTGACTCTAAACCCAGTAACCAGAAATTTTCACCTCTGTCAAACGATCTCAGTTCTAAGAGATTTAGATATATAAGTTTATTTAGTCAGATGGTCAGTCTGACTATTGGGACAACGAGGGTTCCGAGGTTTTCGATACCAAATGTACAAAAGGATTCACTTAAGTCATCCTCTCATGTACAAGCATACGCATACACGCATCGCACGCATGCGTGCATCTCACAGTAGGTGAATGAAGAAATGGCTACCTCTTGTAGCGTCCTTTTACAGTTACCACGAGTTGGAATACTTGCCTTCTTCCCAATGGTAAGCCAGTTATTGCTGACTAAAACATCACCATTGGCATATACTACACGGTGCCGCACAAGAGGCATGTAATGTCCAAATTAGGAAAGTGTTAAATATATCGTTGTTATTGTATGATCTATAAGTAAAAGTTAAGTGGAAATTGCCAGTTCTTAGCCTGAGTTATCTACAACTTAAAATTTATGAAGTTTTACCCTGAGCATACGTTTTCAATAAGCATATAAATTTAGTCGTGTGGCAAAAGTACCTGTTGAATGATCTGCGGGTAGTAAAACCATTGCTATTGCTGCTTTAGTTGTGAAGAGAGTATGTACCTTTAAATACAGTATAGGCATAATATAAATAACTGAAACTATCTCTCGCATTTTTAAGTGTCCAGCTCAAAAAATTTACATTGCTGGCATAGGTTTTAGGACGTCTGAGTTATACAATGCAACATCAGATTGATGTACCACTCTAGCATTTACCGATTTCAAAAAGATACACTCAAAAAACGTGCTGTCTGTGTTACGCTCTAATCGGCAAAATTTACTGAAGCCTTACGTCTGTTGCACCTCACAACTTAAACTACTTGCCGCCATCGGTTGCAGCGCACCTGGCATATCCAAGAAAAATGTTAGCTGAAATCGAAATGAACTTAGGTAAGGACCCTTCTACCTTAGGCCATTAGCCTGGCTATGTCTGTTCCGCGTCTTTGCCTTCTGTGCCTATGCTGGTCCGATGGCGTATGGCCATCGTGCGTCCTGAAACAGCCACCCCATCTCCATCGACCCTGTAAGTAGAAATAGGCGCAAAAGCGAAGGGATCCGGCAGCTGCTGCTGCGGGTATTGCCCTCGTGCTGTTCTGTCTGTGTGAGTGCTCCGCTTCAACAGTACAATGGTAGCGTCGCTGTTGAAGAAGCAAGATGCAGGTCGACGTTCACCGAACCGACAAATACAATTGGGCCTATAATGGTCTCGAGGAGGCAACTGTTGGCTATTTGAGGGTCCAATAGCTTTGTGGTTTCAAGCTTTTCTACCGAGTAGAAGGCTGAACCGGGGGCCGCGGAACAATAAGGTATTGTTGCGTGTCAACTGACTCAGAAGTGCCACCGCTTCTCACTGGGTTTGGGCTGCATCGCACTGAACAGGTTACATTTGCCAGGTTCGGGAACTGCGAGAAAACGTAAAGGTTGCTGGACATCTTTTAGCCGCATTTAAAACCTTCTCCGTTGTTGTGTAGCTATTAGTCATATAGCTCGAATAAGGCCTTATTAAGCCTCGTCTGGAATTCAGATTGTTATTGTACGTACTATAATAAGTATTGACTTATGTATGTGCACTTACTTATTACTTTTATAACAGTAGAACCTTTTCTGTATACGTATTCGAACTATGTGTATTTGAATCGCAGATGAGTTTCGTGGCAATAAGGAGCTTGTTTTATCGCCTTACCAACGATCTGTTATCAAGATAGACCTTATAAACAAAGTTACACAGTATTTGTTAGCATTTTATTATGACTGCGAGATTAGAAGTGCAGAAATATAGAAAAAAAAAAAAAACTTGTTATTATTAGCAAGTATTCGTACTCAGTGGCGTCAACATCACCTTGAGAGTACATATTTTTCGCTTGCATATCAAGCAGAAACGTCTTGTGGCTCAGATTGTGCGTATCAAAGTAAAGAAGCTAGTCCACGTATTTTAGAAGGAACGAATGCTTACTGCGTATGATGTGGGTATAATGTACTAAGAACGCTACAAACTAGGTTCTATCAAAGATGCGTACAGAGATCGAAAACAGGAAACATATCAAGGGAACACCTAAGGGGAGCAGGTCCAGGAACATAGGCTAAAGGAATTCTTCGTAGTAAAGTCAAATCTGTCCGCCGGTTACGAAACGCGTTACTAGAAAATGAAAAATAACTTATACGATTTTAGATGAGATAATTGAATCGCCCGGGTCCATAGTTCTTACTAATGAGCTATTATTACTTTGCAAGCGTCAATGTAGCTGTAACAGGGCGAAAAAAAAACGTATGGTTTCAATAAATTATTTTTTGTAGTAAATCATTTTATTTACAAAAATTAGGTACTACAATACAAATTCGAATGTATCTAGGTAATCTTTTTTATAATACAGGTGCGTTTCTTTGCGGTATTCTTAGCCGTGATTGTAAACCTATTTATGGCTAGTAAATAGTATATATATACTTATATAAGAGACTATAACCTAAACCGTACGAAATTTAAACTAAACCTAGTAAAAGTTCCTTTTTTCGTTAGAAGCGCTAGTAATTACCTATATCTGCTTTAATTAGATTGTTACAATTTTACCTTTTAACTCTTCAACGACTGAAAAAGGTCTATTCTTGAAGTCGTTGTTATTCTCTGAGAAACGAATTTTTGCCTTTACAGTTACTACGCTGCCAAACATAACGCTCCCACTTTTTGCCTAATTTAGGCCCTCTTATAAAGCACAGTACAGCAGTTGCATCATTCGTATTTAAAGCTGAAAAATTAGTCTATATTTAAAGACACTTTTAGTTTTTTTTGGGGTCCTCGGAGGCCTACTACTATATTTAGCCATTTGCTTTAAATTCATGTACATTAGCATATTATTAATATATGCAGATAAAATTTTATTATGTACTGAATTCCTACTTCTCCGTTCCGCTCCGAGCAAATAACTTCGACCCCAATCCTTCTGCATAATTCACTGGCAGAGGATACAGGTATGATGCAAATGTACATCTAAAAGTATATTGACAGAACGTAATAACTTTGTTATTAGGCTTATCTTGTTATCGGTGGCTTTTTTTATCTCGCCATTTGCCCGCGTCCCCCATTCTTTCCGTTTTTCCGTTCTTTCCATATCGATTCGTTTATCAACTCTCTAAATATGTATATTTATCGATGACAACACTGGGAGTGGTAGGCAGCTGTGTTCGCAAATAGGCACCAGCGATGAATGTAGCATTTCCTGCGTTGTGCATGCAATGTCGTTTTCTTGCCCTTCCGTTCGTTCGTTTTTTTTTGTAGCGCGGACTGTTCCTCGAATTTCCCAGTAGTACTTTTCTGGCTTATGCTTTTTCGTTCCCTCTTTCCCCAATGCCACCGTTGCAGCTGAAAGGACGATATCAACGGCAACAGCAGTTGTCGTTGTTGTTGCCATTGCGACAGCATTCTCCCATTCGCGAGTACTCTTCTCATTCAGTAGGCGTAGTAGCACCATCAGCATCAATGCTTTGTCCTCAGGGAACGAACTGTCGAAGTGATATGACGAGAGCTCAAAATCGCTAACGCGCCAAAAACTAGAAGTGGTACCGGGAGCCGAAACTGAAGACGCCGATGACGAGGGGTCTCCGGCATCAGTTTTTACCCGGGAGTTTGCGACAAACAGCGCGCTGCCAATGAGTTGCCCTTTGTGGTAGAACCGTTGTTGGCAAACTTCATAGGTATTCTCGTCCATGGATCTTCTAATTTTCCCGACAGCAGTCTCTACGCACGGTCTCTCATGTAGTTTTGCTCTTCCTAGCGATAAAAGCTGCTCGCAAGGCTACTGCTGCTGCTTCCATTGCGCAAGTTCGTGCACACACGGACAACAGCAGCAAAAGCCCTGCGAGCAGCATCAGACCCTAGAGCAAAGCCCCCGATAGCACCAGCCTGTGCCGGTCTGTCTGAGCTACCGTTCCCTGGCCTGACCCAGCCTGCGGGTTGTATGTCCCCTAGCCCAATCTACAAACCCATAGCTGTACTAGCACAACACCACACGATCTAGTAGCCAACGTGATGGAGGACTGCTAGCAACCTGGCTCTTCCTGGTCGTCCGATCGGACCCGTCTTGGCTGTTGGCCCGCCTCAGGCACCCGGTGGCTCTCATAGAGGGTAAGCGACTCTCTACTCTGGGACTTCCTTCCCGTCTCCTCCTTTTCCTGCTTCATCTTTTTCGTCTAGTTTTGTTCCCTACACAGTCCGCTCAAGTCGTTTCTCCGATACTACTCATTCCGGTACCATTCCTCCTAGCACAAGCCATGGTATTCGCTTCCTTCCCTGGAGTCGACATCTTGTCGCCGCTGCCGCAGTCTCCCGGTCGATCTCTTTGTCGACTCTTTCTCGTGCTTTTCTCTGGCTCGCTGCGCCTGCTTGCCTGTGTTAGGTCTTCTGCCTTCACCTGGATCCTTTGCCACTTTCGCTCGCTTTGGTCACCCAGACATCCCGAGCTGCCTGCTCTTTGCCTTTCTCAACCTTCCTTTCCGCGGTCTCTTCACTTTTTTCCTTACTGGCCAGTCACACATCAATTCATTCTGTTCGACTGGTCGATTTCCCATTTCTTTATCTTGCCATTCTATCCCGCTATTGTTCCTTGCCTAGACCTTCTTATTCGCCCATATATAAACGCTTCTCAACACAAGAGTGCGACTCTGACACCCATTTCGAGGACGACGAAAAAACATACTAATATGGTGGTTGCCGCTTTGTTCTATAAGTAAGAGGTAACTGTCCATATAATTAAATCGCCATACAGCGGGTAATGAAAAGACAATATAACGATAAAATCAAGGGTTGAACGGCACAGAAGAAACTCATTATATTTGCGAAATCGCGAAACTACTACGCTCTAGGTTGAGTTTTAATCCCGATTCCCATATTCGTTAGATCCGTTAGAGCATGCAGACGATTAGTGGCATAAGCGAATCTCGTTTTCTGAATATTAAATTTGGTTATTTCCAGACTTCCTTCGTCCAGACGAAACAAATCAGTGTTCGCAAGCCTGGCTCATCTGAGCTGCACGCTTTATATTGGGTGGTATAATTAGTTTCCGCACATTATTTACTTAATGGAAAATATTACATTTTATATTTCTGTGATAATACATTAAATGTTATGTATTATCCTCTGTCATTATTAACGACTTTCTACCGTCTTTCCGTCAACGGATTTAGACCATCTCGTCAAAGGGTACCAGGTTTTGTCTTTCTGAGCCACCGCTTAAGTTACTGACGCGTGTCGAGAGATAAGGTCACGAACATAATGGCCCAATGAAGGGAAAAGGTAAAAATCCGTCCACGCTAGGTCAGGAAAATGTAGAAGGTGTGCCAAACTTTCGTTTGAAGTTGAGGATGGCAGTTCTGACGATGTTTTTGTTTACTCTGTGAGGCCTCGCGTTGTCATGGAGAAAGATGATCTAACCATATTTGTCAAGTCTTTTCTGTTAAATAGCTTGAGTCGAGGTTAACAGCTTCATAACAATGGTTGACACAATGCAACCAGATTAAATCGTTAATTAAAAAAATTAAGAAATTAAGATGATCAGCTGTTTAATTCGCAAGAAGTAATTTTCAGTAAATCAGGCTCCAACGTTCTGCCAAACGCAAAACGTAACCTCTGTTGGCCGAAGATCTCACTGGAGACCGGGCCTTAACTCCTCTCCTGCAACTACCGGACACACCGGCGACAATCCTATATCAAAATCGGTTATTATAGCCGTGTGACGCTCTATACCAAACCAGATATTCAAATGCAGTGTCAAGTCACAATTCCTTTTTGGTTACAGAGGAATCACACGATACCCAAGGCCAATGTTCCTGTGTAGACCTAAGAAACCTGAGGTGCTTGATGGCGATCGTACAATTGCAGCTAATCTTTTCGACCAGTTTTTTGTCCACCGTCTTCCTTAAAAGTGCCCTCTAGTAGTCGTCATCGAGCTTGGACAGTCGACCAGAGTGAAAAGGTCTTGGATACCATCTTCAAACTTGCCAAGCTACTCCTGAGCTGTCGTTTTAGCGATAGAGTCGTTGTCGCACATCAGGCAAATGCCCCGGGCTGTTTCGGCAGCGTCTTGGCATTGACGAAATGCAGGATATAGAAAGTGACAAAGATGGACTGTCCACCTGAAACATTTTCTTTGAGGAATACTTTAGAGTTGAAACAATTCACAACAAACCATTGTTACAGGACGCTGATAAAGCAGGAAGGGCACTTTTGAACGGTATATCAGAAGTAAACAAGTAAAGGAACGTAGGAATAGGAAGTTTTTCTTTCAGACTTAATAGCTACAAGCTCATCTACGAATATGATGTTTATTGCTGGATATAAACAAATAGATGCAACGTACCAACGTGATTGGATTTGAAGAGGGTTATCTATACTGCGTGAATAAAAAAGAATTCCTTATCAGTTCATTGAACGTAGAACTTATTATTAAAAAGGTTTAACATGTAATAAGAAACAAATCATTTGGCCTTCCACAGGTTCTCGTTTAAATTGTAAAGGGATTTTTCAGTAAAAAGGATTTATGTCGTTTTGTGGAATTCGTATTTTGAGTCTAGAGCTGAATCTAAGGTACGGTACTACTGTAGCAAAAAAGCGGTGCATGCTTCTTTGGGGCATCTCGATCCAATTTGGCTTTGCCCCGGATTTTGTTCCACCCGGTTACGGTTTTGTCTAATGATGAACACAGGTCCTAGCCACATTTCTGACCCTCGCAGTCGTTTCAGCCTTCATATAGAAGATGACGGAATCTAAAATGTCGCACAAAATGCAGTAACACATTTTCTCATGATCTCCGTTATGAAACGATACACAACTTCTAAGGTAGTCTAGTCCTAGGAACTCCATCCACACCGTTAACTGTTATTCCCGCAGGTCGTGCGTTCTACTTCTCGACGATGCCCGTTTCCGTTCGTCTGTCTATTGTTTATGGATCCTGCCATTAGCTCCTGTCAGGAATGCTGACTCAATCAGTGATTGTTCGTTGCCGGAGATCATGCGTCAAAGTTGGCCTACTCTTCAGCAAAGTATATTGAGAGCGGCTCCGAATAATAAACATGTAACTCGGTAAACCCTAATAACATTCTGCTAGTGGAATCGGTGAAAATTACACAGATCGTGCTAACTTTGTTTAGTTTGCAAGACCTGTCCCCTGCCATGTGTCCCGCCTGTCGCTGTTTTTGTTGACGTTAGGTCGTCACGGGAATCATGTGCTTCGCTTACACTCAACATCACGTCAAAACGTTTCCGTGATACACGTACATAACCTATGGCTAATTCACTGTCCGATAAATGTCAAAAAGTCTTCATATTTGGTGGCCGTTATATCAAGGTGAATATGATGTACCAATTTTTTTACTGTTTGAATTAGGTTAATAACAGCTTGGTGAAGTACTCTGTGATCAAGAATTCTTAATTTTAGTTTTATTTCCTGCTGAATCGCTTTAACCTATTCAATAATTTTTGCAAATCGGAATAGAAGAAATGAATTCAGCTACCTCCCTGCTTCTAAATTCGTAATTCCAGTAACATCTGTAGTTCTGAAGTAAAACTATATGCGTTATATGATGGTCCCGTCACAATAATGAAGCTAGTAATGCTCTACCAAATATCAACTTCAGTTAAAAAGAGCTCACAGCAGATTTGTAGGTAAAAGGAATCCAAGAAGGACATCCTTACGTCCAAACAGTTTTATGTCTCACTGGGTGACTGCGAAAAGCTATTATGAACATTTGCGAAACGTAACCAAATAAACAATTCATTCTGGTGTAAAATTATCACTACTTAAAACTCAGGTGCTTACTCTCTCTCTCTCTCTCTCTCTCTCTCTAAAAAAATCGTAATGTCCGGTTTATAAACATCGGAATCTGTTACCGTACCAAAAAAAAAAACTATAAGCATTTAAGTAAAATAGAAGATAACTATAATTTTATGTGACTTTTCAACTTTTAGAAACAAGTGTATTAATCTTCGGAAAATAGAAAACTTAAAATACATGTTGAGCTACTTTGGGTTAGCAATAATTGAATAGTGCATGCAACAAGATCTGTTAAAACACTGTTCTTATGAAATGTTAAATCAGACCATATAACTTTTTTTTTTAATCTGCTTAATGTGACCATGTCTACTTAATTTGCGCCAATATCAGCGGTAAACGCTAATAGGCATCTGCCTCATTTTGGTTGAATGAATGAATTAATTATTATATATATTCTGAATGCAGACTCTTTATGATACGCTTCTACCACAAGGTCATTGGTTATCTTCATATATATAATATATAAATTGCCATAAGAACTTAATAGCTACAGTGTTTTCTGCAACCTCGGCAATAGTCATTTCAAACAACACAATTTATCGTTTTTTCATCTGTTTCTCCGTGGGTTGATTGCCCACTTTCAGCCCAAACAGTCCTATAGAGGTCTGACGGACAAATCGAATTGCGTCGCGGGAAGTGCCGGGAGAATGTGGCGATGATACATATAAAACTGCAGTAAAACACAAAAGTGCAAAAACATTCTTTGGTCTTCCCTTGAGGGTACATACATACAGACTAAGAAGAGGCCTTCGATTTTTCCGCCACCCAAAACGTGGCCCTCTTACGGGTTAACTTCCTGGCGGTCACGTTCAAGACGTAATTTCTTTATGACACCACCAGCAGCCTCGTCGTCTACTGTTGTTAGAGCGTCGTAAGATGCCCCCTTTTTCCTCCCTCCTGTCGTTTCAACCACCGCGGGGCGACGGGAAGTGGTAGAAAGCCCGCTAGTAAGCTTAGCGGTAACATCACCGGAGTCGTCTTGGCATCACCACTCGTATAGACTCAGAACCCCAGCTTGCTTCTCCCACATCGCGGCGACCCTTTAGCCTCGACGTTTAGATCCTTATCTTACTTAAACATAGTAAACTTAGCGATAATTAGTATTTAGTGCTGCGCCAGCACGACACCGTCGGGAAGATGCTCAAGAGCAGACAAGTGGCAAGCCGAAGAACAGCTGGGTGAACTGGACCTAAATACCCAGAAAGAAGTGCAGGACGAAAAAAGCACCCATTCATTCAAACATCATTCTACCCTGCTCGATGTGTAATGGGTCCTACTCCTGATCTAAGGCTGATAACCTCGTTGAGGTTAGATGTATGTATTTCGCGCTGTGATTGGTAGCGAAGGTAGAAAACAGACGTTATGAGGTAGAAAACGGATGCGTTTCGCTTTGAGAGCCTTATTGGCCGATTTTTCCCAGGTCCGTTAAATTAAAAATCTCACTTTGTGAATCGTAATGCCACCGTAGTCGGTAAGAGTTAGTGACTCCAACCCATCCGTTAAAGGCCTTTGTCCGTAAAGTCTGCTTTTGAGCGCAAGAGGACCCTGACCTCTGTATCTTCACCCTCGTTTTATTGAACACTACAGTTCGATTATTTGGAGTACAGTCGCCTAATTGAGTGCCATCGTAAAAATGCAAATGCAAAAATTAAAAAGAAAAATAACATAACGCACATGTCTTTTTATAGTATCATGAATAAAAATGAAAATCCATAAGACTGCTTTGCCATTTTAGGCTCAACCAGACATTTAGGCTCAGAATCTATAGCGCATCGTAGTAAGAGTAGGTAGGCAGTTCCGCAATTGCAGATGACATTTTTGCATTGCAAAACCAGAAAAAAATGTTTTTTCGGATATGAAGATGTTAAAGAAGGTGTGATAATCTAAAGCAAATCTAGAAATTATATGGACAATAAATCTTTTTCACGCTTTTATCCCGACATCAAATCAATTCCTTCAATTAACTCATTTAGCCTATATAATTACAAATGTTTTGTCTTTAGAATTTATTGGAAAAGTAACCAGAGTGTTGAACATCAATACTATTCACAATTATCCGCAATATCAATCCAAGATCTCAATTATTTTCCTGTGCAGCAACATGGTAAGCTAATTTTATTTGGACAACAAATATGACGAACGGTACAGCGTAATTGAGATAGAACACTAGAGTTATTGTTATTTCTATTCTTAGCAATAATAACAATTGGCTCAACGGCGACGATTTGACGGGTAAATTGTCGTCCTACAAACTTTCTCGACCTTTTGGCTCTCAACGAGCTGATTCTTCTCGGTTCTTCTAAGCAGCTCCCTACATCCGAATAGGATCTTTTTGTTGACGCCATGCTTTTCTCTCCTGAAAATCTGCATAACTAATTGCATTCAGCTCAAAGATAGGTAGACTCTTTCACAATATAACGCTACTGTATGAAAATCGTCGACAAGCTGACTGCCTCATTCCCACTTCGCTCGTCTCTTATTAGACTCCTCCTTCTGCAGGGGCAATGTCTCCGCAGTGATCTTCGCCTCAGCTCTCAGTACCCTATTCTACCACTTCTATCACTACCGCTACTATATCCAGGGTTACCACAACCACTAGTATGCTAATTAACTAATTTCTCGTATACTCCTTCAGCCTCACCTCAGCCAACGACTTTAGCTCCCACCTGCAAAGGGGTCAGTATCCCTTTCGAGCTATCACCATCACTCGGTCTTTCTTTTTCAAGGTTCGTGTCCACCGCAACCAAGCAATGAATACGATTCGGGCTAACAACGGCGGCGCTAAGCTCAGGACAGGCGCCTATAGAAAGTGGGAGATCGTAAATTAGTAGATCGAAAGAACAGCTTCTTGTTACTTCCCTGCCCACCAGCCTTTGCTCTAGCCTTTTCTACAATTTCTGTAGCAGCGACCTGGTAGTGCCTTGTTAGCCTGGACGATTCATAATACTATGTTGAGGCCGATAGCTGCACGTCGGAGCATGGTCCATAACGATGCGTAAGCACAACCTTGTTAAACAACGTAGTCGTGCGTTAGGGGGATTACTATTCTAGCTTTATATTATTGTTGTGTATGGTAAAGATTAGTGCAATACTTATAAATTTATTTGCTTTTTTTCATATTGTACCTAAACAAATGTTAGTCTCACGCCTAAGTAATCGAGGTATACCGTTTAATCACTATGACTATTTACAAAGTTTCAAAATATTGCCTTATAGACGGTTAGACCTTTTTCAAATTCGAGCGAGCGTCAGATTAAAAATCGTTTTGCGCACTTATGTTGGAGGCCTAAGTGAGACTAGATATGCCTTAGTGACTATGATGGATATGCTGAACGTGTGAGCTTACCTCGTTTCGGAACCTTGTCTATTTGGAAAACAATAATATATATACATAAAATAGCTACGCGGAAAGAACGTATATTGTTTGCCGGCGCTTTTTTTTTTTACTCGAGCAACAGCAGGCATCGTTCCTTAAAGGCTTATGTAAAAGTCCAAAATCTACAATAAATCACAATGACGGATTGCGTTATAGAACAGCACGGTCAACTGCTTGGTTTGATTATATCCTGACTAAAGCTGGGTCTTGCTTTCAACGCTGCCTTAAGATTTCTGACTATTAAATGACAATCAGATTAAACAAAAATAATTATCCATTTTCAGTTCAAATTGGGTGTACTAGTTTTTACAGTTCTTGCTGTCCCTCTCGGATACTCGAAGGATCATATAGTCTCAACTGATATCCCGATCGTTAATGACTGATTCACTTTTCTCCTGTTTGTCTAATGTACATAAAAAGAATTTAAATCTGCAAATTGTTTCAAGCAGCGTATCTAAGCAAAAACAGATACTTCGACAAACTTTTTTGCACGGGTTAGCAGTATCAATTTTGACTCGGATATACGTACTAGCTGAGAACTTTCGATGTAAACGTATTTATTGCAAGCCGAATGTGGAGCTCAGCCGTAGCGTTCAGGCTCCATTCCGCCGGCACCAGCACTACATATACTAATCTCAAGTCCTCTCTTATACGTCACTCTAAAACAACCCGGATTTTCATTTATTAGCATTAGGAGCTTGGTGAAGGGGTGGCATGGGCAATCGGATCAATTGGGATCATTCTGATCCGGTCCCTCCTCATCTGATAAACTTCGTTTGGAGCACAGGTTGTTCTTCCTTAGCGTGTCGCGCAATCAGCACGACCATTATACAGTATCTTGTACGGCATGCTCGCCCCTCAATAATCTCTCAAGCGATCTCCTTCCAAGGTGTTGCTTACCGTTTAATACGGCCTGTACAAGCCGGTTCGCGCACATGTCCAGCAAAATGGAGCACGAAAAACCTGCTTGCTTATTTCTTTAGCTACTTTCAATTCAGTGTCTATAACGTTTTCTCTCACTTGTTATGGAGAAAACAGTTAATGAGTGCGTAATAAATATGCCCCTATCATTTCTGAGCAGTGGATACTGGTACTTGATGTGGCTCTATTAATTAGATGCAGAATATCCTGACAGGTACAGTGAAACTATATAAGAGGAAAGGTCAAATCTCCTGTTTTTCCTCGTTTACGTTTTAATATTTACAACTGTTGGGTACTAGCGTTTTAGCTTCGAACCCTGTTATTTCAGTCTTGAAAAGGTCACACTCAACATGCATTTGTCGACCGAGCTAATTCTGGTCTTCTTTCATTAGCTTTGATTCGTTCTATTTAATAACCTATGTGCTGCTTTTAGGTTTTATGGGTTGTTCTCGCTAGGACCAGTAGGGCCGTTGTACTGATAGTTCTATAAGCTTCGAAGTCTTGGTGTTTTATATGTTATTGATTCTTCCTATCACGGCACCAGAACTCAACGCCAAATCAAGTGATAGGCTCAGTTGCGGCCGATATCAGTCTTCCTTTTTAGGCCATCGAAATGAAGCGCGCTTCTGACCGCCTCTGTCGAAACTTTCTTAGCTTTGTTTTTTGTACATTCAGCACACGAGCTACAGCTAAAAAGCTGTATAAGTAAACTCTAATATATCACATTTTGTTGCCTAGCTTCGTTGATTGGCCTTTAGGTGTTGGCTGCATAACGTCGCATTTCCTGTTACTTGAAGAGAAATTTGCATTTTCGTAATACTAATTTTAAGTCGTTATTTTCCCACGCATCAGTCCATGTTAATGTGTCGTTAGCGTTAAGTTACAGTTTCGCTCCTGTGTACGCTTAAATGATATCTATAAAGAGGTATATGTATTCGTTGTAGATGAAAATGGGTCTACAGATGTGGTTTTAAGACTAAAGCCTGTTGATCACATGTAGTCATGTGGTATACGAACGTATTGCATTCAATTGCCCCAATCCTTAAAGTAATTCGAAATATAATTTGCCCTAAATCGCTGAATATTCACTCGCCTCTATCTGCTAATAATAGCTTGCCATGGTAAACTGTTATATACAAGAGGACTGACATTGGTAGTCTCGGCTCTTACAGTGTCGAGTACTTTACATATAGGGAAGAGCACAGACTTTCTTTTCCAGGTCCTTCCGCAAGTAAGTTTTTTTTTTGTGTTTCCTTCGTTGAGCTTTTAGTGTTGTCGTAAACCTATTGGTTAGTATATTCACTGGACTTATGGATCTCTTCATTTTACTTTTAGCTGCTATTTTTTCTATGACATCGTGTACCTTTTTCTTCTATTATGAGTAATTTGAATACTTTCTGTGTCGTCAAGCATCATCTAGAAAAGTTAACAATATCGGGCGCCCCAAGCTTAGCGGCGAAAGGAGCATTGCCGTAGCGACATTTCACTCGCTCCTGGCGGCAGTTCTAATACGTTCGTTTGGGTTGGACAACACAGAATGGTACACTAAACGAGAGACATCGGCTTTACGGTTCTGCATAGATCACCGGCATTGAAATTTGGAACAATTCTTGAAACAAATGCAGGGAACTGTGGCCGCAAGGGTAATCTCAGCAAAGGCCGTTTTACTCTGTTAGCTTGCGTGTCTCGCAGATTACTTTTGCATTCAAACCCTCGCAACCTACTTTTATAGAATACCATGATTCTGATTCATCACTAAATTTGTCCGTTCTGCGATGAGACCCGGTACCACGACGTGACAGCCAAGTGGGTCTTTCTGTTTACAGTGTAGATTCACAAGTCACTAAAAGTTAGTACAATTTATTTCATAAGTTAGAAATTGCTGCCAGAGGCCTGGCGGCCGATTACCTAAAATTTACCAAAAGGTAGTAAAAACTAATTCAACTTGATACGGTTGTTGGATTCAAGTAGACAGATTAAACCTGGGATTAAACAGAAACCAGTGATATTAAACAGACGATAATTTGGTCTATGGGCACAGCTTGATTGTATATTGTTAAATTTTATGTGAAAGGTTTTATCAGGATAGCAGTATAAACAAAATACAAAAGTTGAAAAAATTGCACGGAGCAGCTACACGGTCGACCTTTGCCATCCCCCGGAAACTCTAAACTGACGATACGCTTAATGACTCTATCATCAAGAAAGCAATTCCCTTAATCTTCCCAAGCCTACACGGCAAATTAACATCGATCAAAGGAAATGTATGCCTTAAGACCGGCGTACTATCTTGCGTACAGTTAATTTGTACCAAACAAGATTTCCTAGTATGTTTACTTTGTCTCTTAGAGCTAGAAGCCAGTGGGGGATGTTCCTTCTCTGACGTGATTGCCATTACGGTAAATCGAAATCAAAAAGTGCTGATCACTTGAGGAAACAGAGGAGCACGATAACGATATCTGTCTGAATTGGAGACAAGCTACAACAGCGTCATTGAAAGTAAGCCTCGCCTTAACTTATACGACATTCAAAGCAACACTGTCATCAGGTAGGTCCACTGACCTGGCTGATTCGGATCACCTGTTCAACCTATCGAACTCTCCCCATAATACTTTATGCTCCAACTACCGTTTTCGCAAAACCGATGGTAAGTATCGGCCCGTGTGCCGCTCTTCAGAACGATTCCCGACACATACCGCAACAGCCGTTCGATCAACGGCTGTGATGGCCAGTACGGTGGAATACGAAAGCAGCTAACACCGATTGGTAGTAATCGAAGAGAACAAGACACAGATGAGGTCAGGGACTTTCAATAGCTTTTTTCCTCTTCTTTTTTGGAGCCTGGTTTTCCCCATTGCTTGGATCCTTCTGCTCCCGATTCTACCCCAGATCCTCAGTTCAATAGATTACGACCCCGAATAACATATAATGCTTCCAAATCTAGGTGATGACTTCTGTCCAAGAACTGCACTGCCTGCTTGATCTGTATGCAGTCCTCTAAAACCTGACACTGTTACTATTGACAAATTCCGGCTCGTAAATCCGTGAAAACACTAGATATTCCTGAACGTCGACTGTTGTTACACAATGCCCTTTTCAATCGCTTTCTTCTTCTTTATCGCATGTGCTCTTTCGACTATTTCTTTCCTTTCGCTGATGTTGTATGTACTTCCACAGTTTTTTTCTCTGCAGTTTTTCCGTTCAGTCCCCGTTTTCTGTGGCTTTCGTCGTATGGTCGCTTATGCGTGTGTCCGTGTCATTCGGGCAGTTCATGTCGTTGTCGACCCACTGAACGTTTCTCTCATAGCGGCATCTGCTTTAGCAAGTCCAGCAGGACCCCTTACCCCTGCAAGATACATTAGACCCCCAGCTCCAATATGCACGCTTCGGCGTTCCGACCCTAGTTTCCGTTGCCGCTGATCGGTCGAATTTTTCATGGACGGAAGGCGGTTACGTCGGCAGTAACGGATACTTCCGCACTTTTACGGTCTTCACGGCCGGACGCTCGAAGCATCGATCGGTGCAACTATTTCTTTCAGAGCTAGCTGGCGAGTTGGACTCTCGCAGAGCGGATGGCCGCCACTGCCCACTGGAATTCGATAAGGACCAAGAGGAGAGAAACTAGTAAGAGGGCGTCGATAAAGTGTGGCACAGCTGCTGCTGCTGCAGCTTTTTCGACTACCAATACACTAGTGGCACCAAAACTAGTGTCATCCTTGGCTTTCACCCAATTGTTACTATAATAGAAAGGACAAGGACACAAATAAAGTGAGATATAGGAGTCAACAGACGGAAATCTTGTTCAAGAAAGGACAAAAAAAACACTTTGCGAAGGGAGCAGCCTGCTCTTTCGCAAGAATCAACTTACCAGGGAGTAGAAAAACCCACATTCCAAGGGCCAGCACAGTTAACAAAAACCAACTCGTTTTTGCCCACAACATCTACTCAGTTGCTATTTATAATAAACAGGACTGGGTCCTGTTGTTTTTTATGATAGAATTTAGATGACTGTCGTAACAATTCTTGTTTGACACCAGTATATATTGTGTCGCTATATGCAAGTTACACAAACCGATGCTACTTGACATTTTCAAACTAACTGTTTTTTTAATTTGGAATTTAATTTTTAGTAGTGCATTTAGGCATTTGAAAGAATTAACAATCGAAAGCTTGACTCATGTTGTCCTGGCGAACTTTACGCAATGCGACCTCAAGTACAATAGGAGAATGGTTGTAAACTTTTCTTCTAGCTTGCATTATCTTCTCCTAGGATAATAAAAGTGTGGGATGTAGAACTTTCGGCACCCAATTGGCTAAGCAAATCAATTTCCTTAACTGCTAGGTATTGTGCATTTACCTAATATAAGCTTTGGATGACAAAGCCCTTTAATATTGATAGTAGTTAAGAAAAATTCCGTATGCTTTTGCATCGGTTCATAATGTCGATTAACACCTTTTGACTTTCACGATTGGTTCTCATAAAGTCCGTTTTAGGGATAAATACTAAAGTATCAATTAGTTTACCACCGGCGAGTTATGTCAGCAACAGGCAGAGGTCAAGTTTTTAATAGAACTGGGGAGTATAACGGGACAAACTATTATAAAGGAATACCTCTGGTGAAAATGCATATCCGTGACAGATGTGTCATATCTTAGTTTTGTCTGACTGGGCCTATCATAAGGGCTGTCAACTCAGTGTTTAGTTCTTGTCTCTCAGATGAACCTGGCCTATCATGGCATTGATATTAACTATGATCGATATTGAACATTGTCTCTTGTGACAGGCAACCACTGCTTGGGAACACTGCCGATGCACTTCATGATCCTTCGACGATCATCCTAAACCAGTCCCTATCACTGCTAAATCTAAGCCAATAAGGCCCTGCAAAAAACAGAACAGCGGGAAGTCGCTTCAAATGAAGTTATTCTTGGTGCGCTTCGCTGGAACGAGGGAACGAAATCGAACGTGAACGGCTAAAAGAGTCAAGAGACAACACAAAAGAGAGAAAGGTAGGACATGGCGATGCCACTTCTTGATGCTAGCAGCCAGAGAATTAGTAATCAATTACAACGAACCACCTAGGACAAATAGCGTGTTCACTGCTAAAGGGAACGCGATAGTATAAAAGAAGAGTGAAAAACACGGTGGCTAGCGGGCCCAACTAAATTACTCGAATCATCTTAATTCAATTACTGCTAGTTTTGTTGCTGAAATGACCGCTGTTAAAGACAGATAAGGCTATAGAAGGCATATCCATTTCTCTATGGTCAACTTATAAGTCGGGGGCTTCCATACCAGTCGACATATCAGCCTGCTAGAACATTATTAGAATATGTTAGAACTCAAAGTAACCGCCGGTTGTCCTACGCTGGTGCCTGTATACGTTAATACATTCATGCGAAATAGGACTTGCCAGTTTAGTTGCAACCTATACTTAGCGCCGTAACGAAGCAGATGTCCAGCGAATCCCAGGAAATGGCCAACGTCTTGTAACGTTCGATGATTGCAGAAATTAGGATCGCATCGAATATAACTAAAAGCTAATAGCCATCAAAGAAGAACTATTGTTAACTTCTTTACCCGACAAAACAAACACGCGAACAAATCGCAGTGTCAGGACCAGCAGGCCATGTGAGACGTCTCAAGTAGAAGCCTTACCTCTTGCACAAGACGGGCATCGTTTTTTTACCTAGTATAAGCAGAGACTTAATATTGATATAATATGCATGTAGAGTAGATATACGTTCTGAATTTCTATCCACTATCGTATCCTGTGAGTTGATAATAACTGAAATTAGAAATTCCGGTAAAGACTTAATAATCCAGTCACTTTTAACGATGTGTAAATTAACTTGCTCTCGAGAAACCAATCCGAAGAAGTTCCAAACAGAAATCGTTTCGCCCTCGGCTTGATCGCGGCGCTAGTTGCTCAACAGGTCATAAATATACTCATCACCGTACGTATGCATGCCCATATTTACGTAGTTACCGTACTAGGGAACTTTCAGTAATATCACAGCAGAGTCTAAACCTGCTCTAATTTCCCATACTGCGAAGATTAAAGAAAATCAATTCGCTTTTTTTTACCAGGCAATATAAGCCACAAAAAAATTACATGTCGTTACTTACTTACCGCCCACGCAATAAAATAGGTGAGTAACGTTCATCACGATGAAAGCGTCGTTATCACCTATTTACTCTAATTGATAAGTTAGCGTTCTAGCTGACGTGTCTGGGTTAGAAAGATAAGATTTGCCATTCCCTCTGTTGTCAGACGATGCCATGGTAAATGTATGGTTAGGTGTCTGTCTGTCACATAACCGCCGACTACATCGCAGAATTCTTACCGATATTAGCACACGGAAGAATCATATTAAATAACTTTTGTGTTGCGTTGTGGTCTATGCGATTTCGTAGAGGTAGCCAATAAATTTGTTACGGTACCGCTTATTAAAGCCAGATTTTCGATGGACGTTTATCCTCAAGGGTGCCAGACCGGAGTATGACTTCCTTATACAGGTCATCACAAAACTGAATCGATTACAAAGTCCTTTTATATAGAACAGAAAGATAAATCGCAAGATGGTTAAGTGCCAAGTAGTATGGAGTATAAGGCTGAACTACAGAAATGCCCGGGAGGTAGCCGTCGTGCAACTGAAAATTTGAATATGCAACTTTTTTTTTTTTTATAGAAAAGTGAATTATGAGGTTGAGTAGCTTGTCACGCTATCCTTTACATGTAAATAATTTTCTACTATTCCTTTATAACCATGGTAAGTGTCAATTTTTCGTGCCTTGTTGCTTCGAACCAATTATCAACATCAATGTACATTTAGCGCTGGTACAATCACGTGATACATGTACACAAATACGTTTAGGCCTTACGTCACACCACTAACAGTGGGCTCAATAAATATTGATTATTTATTTATTAGCGCATCTATATGTGGCGATTGTGTCGAAACACATATTGCATCCGTATTGCCTCAAAACAAAACAGAGAGACAAGGGAAAATGACTCATATTTATTTAGGAATAATTCCATTTTCTATTACTATTAGTGAAGTCAGAAAAGCGTTTCTCAAACATCACGCTTTTTGCGTGGCAGGCGCACGCAGCACGCCACTCACCGACTCCTTCTATTGCTTTTCTCTAAACGGTAATTATGCGTGTATATAGCTTCGAATATAACAGATGATGCAAGATCCACCAGAAGAATAGATTTATTATAGCCCCTTATAAGAGCCTGGTACTCTTAAACGCATCTCTAAAACGCACTAAAGTATAACAAAGTTTTTTTCTCTTGCCGCCCAGAATAGTCACTTCACTTGCACTGCAACGGGCAGGCCAATCACCTGTTCACTGAGGCCTGGGGGCGATAGCAGTAATTCCTACCTTTTTCGTTCAACGACAGCGTTGTTCACAACCTCCACCCGAAGTATTCGCCATAAATAATTGTAGGGTACGGTGACGCATCGCGCAAAAACGGGACCCATCTTGAAATAGCTTGAAGAGAGTAGAAAGCTGAATTTGATACAGGCGCAACCTGAGTTCCTGCTGCTGCTGCCGCCGCTACAAGTCCTAGACAGCTGCCTGTGAAGGTGCATTGCTTCAACGTGCCAATGACAGCCTAGAACCTGCGCAGCTGAGACAAGGAGGTTGACTGTCTTGCCTCTCGACCGTTAGCGGATGGCATCCATCACGGGCGCACCGCCTTGAAAAACAGACGAGAGAGAGAGAGAGAGAACGAACCCGAAGCAGAGGCACTCCTCTTTCAAAGATCGAATTACGGTGAAGTGATAACAGTGACAATAATAACAATAATATCTTTGATAATAATAATAATAGGCGTAACTTGAAGATGACTTCAAGAAAGAAGGAAAACCGTTTATAAAAGCTATTGCAAACGAATTGAACTTCATATACGAGAGGGGAGCCCTGCTTCGAGATGCGTCCGACCCGAGATCTCACTAGCCGCATTATTTTAAGGAACATAAACTCACTGGTATAAAGAAAACAGAGCAGAAAATATTATATAGTCACGTATAAATGGATGCGCTACAAAAAAAAATGTGCTGTTTTTTTGCCACATACCAATACTCAGTACTTCCGTGCAAAAAGGACATAAATACATCTTTCTTTCGAAATTGAAAAAAAAATCACTTGGTCCTTATAAAAAATAAGTTTTTTTTTACGATCATATGATATATTAGAGCTTTGATTGAGCCAAACGTTTAAGTTTGAAACTATGAATGGACCTAAAACGGCATAATAAAAAAACAGTTCAAGGAAAATTAATACATAAACATTCCGGTATACTCGCACTAAAAAGTTACATTGTTGTCAAGCCAGAACGTCCAAGTGCTTTTAATTTAGACAACAAAGACAGATGGAGTTAGCTTTATATAATGGTAAATTATAAGAGTTCGTTTGCGCAGGACCACTTTACGTGCATGCAGTGGGATCATATGGAGAAAATAGTTTTTTCATAGGAGTACTTTCTCAGCAAATGTTCGACTAGGCATTGGGTACTTTGTAGATTCTTACCGGGCTTGAAATCTGGCCAGGAATACTGAGTTGTATTTGGTAAATATGAAGTTACTAAGTGTACTATAGGTGAGGTGTACTAATGTAGACAGTTTCAATGTCCACTAATTTTGCTTGGAAACTTTTGGAATAAACTTGTGAAAATGAAACTTCGTAATTTCTCAGTTAATTAGTCGTCATTAAGCTGCACTTACGATATGATTAAGATTGTACAAAAAAATATAGTTTATGGATTGCTTCTTGCGTAACACCCACACACATTCGCTTTATCCATACAGACTTATTCTTCAAAAAAACACAAGGTGCTCTAAGCCAGCAACTCGGATGTAAAAACTTGTACACCCATAATAAGGCACAGGTGCGCTCTACAACTGCAACACTATTATAGAACGTTACGACTGGGTGTATTGGACGCATCGGTGAAAATGCGAGCGTGTGTGTGTGTGTGTGTGTATGTATACTTTGCGTGGGTTGCTTGGCCTTGTTCCTTACGGCACTTATACCAAAGGCAACATTCGGCAACCCCTCGTTCATGTCTTAAAGAAATTACGCCACTTTGCAGTAGTTGTATCGCCGCACCATACGTATGCGACACAACGACAGAAAACAGCAGAGAAAGAAAGCAGGATCTTACGAGGCGAACGTGACTGACAGGAAGTGGCTTGTGGCCGGAAACCGGCTACCTTGCGCATGGCGCGAAAATTCGAATGCCCTTAGGACAGTTTGCTCCAATGTAGCTGGTAAAAGCGCCTCCTGCCCAACGCAACCGCGTACACACACGCCACTGCCTTTTCCTTCTCAGCCGCTGACTTACGCAACATCTGCACATAGAAGCGCAGCACCACACGCAACTGATGCGCGAGTGTGGGTAGCTGGCAAACGAGCCTCCTGCTCGGGGGCAAATGCCAGCTTTACGGCTATGCTCTTTATAAGCATAGTGGTGGGGTTCCAAGGAGCACCGAGGTTGCGCTCTTGGCAGTTCTTGGGCAAGAGAATTGGAGCAGTGTGTACATCTGAATGCTGTGCTGTGTGAAATCCAAGGTAGTCGCAGATTTGCAACCATGTGTTAACGCTTCGTATTCGAGGCCCGTTTGGTAAACGAGCAAGTCAATCAGGAACGCTGCCTTTTAGATCTAAAATTCAGCTGCGCGGCACGCAAGGGCCGATAAATGGAAGTGGGTGTCCAAGCGAAGCGCAGAAGAGAAGAGAAACGCATTTTTGCTTTGAGAGCTCCGCTTTTACAGTCCATGCTGCCGGCAGAGAACCACGGTCACCCCGTGGCCCCCGATCGTTGATATTCATGAGAACAACAACAATGGCGACTACAACAACGATAACAACAACAACAGCGGCCGTAGCAGTAATAGGAACAGGCCTGTAAAAGCAAAAAGAACAGGCACTGTGTAGATGCGGCATAGCTGGAGTGCGCACAGCTTGAAAAGTTGAACGGAAACACCGACTACCGATACCGCTAGCTGTTAGTCCGCTTTGGTGATCGAACCAAGCTTCAAACGCAGCAAAAGCTTACGTATTGCATATTGGGCTCAAAACGACCTTTGCTTATAAGAAAGATCGGAGCGGCAAAAGAAGTGGTGAAGTTTTAGTCTTAAAACCACTGAGATCAAGAACTTTACATATAAGGATTTTGTTTCTGTCTGACGTAAAGGTTTTAAGCTCAATTTCCTTGCCGTCAATTTTCGAATTCATCATCCAACCTCTTAGTGCCGAAAAGTTAGGTGGCCTTTCACGTCCCTCGAAGACTAAATGTTTAATTTTTAAAATCACTTTAAATTCAGTCAAGTAATTCATCCAGGTGAAGTAAAATTTTTACTAGCGTTACCTACATTTAGGTAAATTAAACTTAAGAAGTTACTTCGACAATGCAAAAAATATCTTTTAAGTAAAGTATGAGTATATAAGCGCATAAGTCTTTTAATTTGCATTTCTTCTTTTATATTAAAAAAAAAAAAAACTAAGAAAAAATTATAATAACAATAATATCTCGTATATTGAAGAAAAAAGCATCTACTATAATAACGACTACCTATATCTTTCTGTTTCACTTGGCCAACAGCAGCGGGCGGATTGCTTTTGTTAAATTATTATTACCGCACTGTTGTCTCACTTTGTTAAGCTAGTTTTCTAACAGCGTGTACTGGTAATTGGTGTCTCGGCATAAGTTGAATCAACGTTCAAGCTGTTGTACACAACTGCCGTTCAACTAGATTCCCCTGAGAATTGTCGCGAATCGCTTGAACAGGTGGCGACACGTTTTTTAAACAGAGTTTCACACCTCAGGCTAAATTCTTCCGATTCTGGTGCTCAATGGAATCCTCGCTAGTTTTTAAACTAGTAGTTGGTTAAGGGTGTTTCACTTACTCACGTTACTGTCTGTAGTTCGCGGGCAAGCGTTAAGGTCGCCGAAGTGTTCCCGAACTCGAAGCTGGAGTTTTAGTTCGCGTAAATACTTCAGCCGGATATCGTTCTCAGGCCATTGAACTCTGCGGTACCTGCCGCACATTCTTCTCAGGTAATACATCGAATTTAGAGTGTGAAGTGGGTCCGGAAAATGGTCCTGAACTAAATAAATTGATTTCGCATGCGAACGCAGTTGTGATATTGTCACAAAATTAGAAAAAGGAACGGATCTGACCGTCCGTCGTACATTGGCTAGAAACACCTTGAGCTTTAGTTTTATTTCATCAAGCAATCTTCACTTGACCTGCATGAAATTCACAAATGTTCTTCTTGGCGCTCTACGAGGCTAGAGAACTGCTTGAGTGACCTAGCTTCTTTTTCTGTGAAGTGGTATGCCAGCGTATTATTGAATCGCTGGCATCTCATGATCTCCAGCATTTTGCTGTGACACCATACCAGCTATATTCCCTAACACTCTGCACTGATTGATCCTCAGGCTATTGTTTCTGAGCTATTCGACACGATCTGTTCGATCCGTTTTTTCGGCTTGCTTCCGTCAAATTCAAGGCTTTCTACGTCGTTCACGCACTGAAAGGCTTACACGAAGCCGCGTACGATTTCGTTTATGCTGCAACGCCGCCACTAATTTGCAATGCGGCGTTTGTAAATTGGTAATGTTGCTTAGAAAAAACTAGCTTTGTCGAGATCTACGCAACGTCTAAATAACCAAAGACCATTTATTATAATAACAAGTATCTATATAGATCTGTTTCAATGTTTGAGAGCAATTGTGAAAGCTGTTGTGATAAAGGCGAAAAAAATGAGCCCAACTCATTCAGCCAGCGACAGACAAATTTCAAGAGGCTCAATTCCGTATCGGATCAATGCTGCGTGATCCTTTGCGACGATGTTTAATATTTTTTATTTTAAGTCGAGCGTATCCAGTGAACATCTTTTGGTAGTTCACATATCCCTGCTAGGTCTCAGGCAAACGCCAAAACCATTCGTTACTTCATAGCTTAAAGCACGATTCTATTGGGATATATTGATTAGTACTATGCCTTAGTATACATATTCTCGATGTATGTGAAAGGCTTCCTAGTAGTTATTCAAACGACAAACATTCGATTCTTGGCGCCCTAAGAAACGTCGTTCGCTTTCAACCGTTTGTTCGCCTAAATTTCGGTGTTAGACGTATCCCCGACACATACAGTATTGTCTCAGTGATATTAGAGACTAGCCAGGTGGTATCTGACTGGAAATTGATCATCAAGCTTTTAGCACCGAGATGCTATTAAGCTATCCGTGCAGATCCCAAACGACGCCACTTGCTTTGGGCCTACAGAACTTGACGAGCGTTTGTTACAGAGAAGCGGGTCAAATATTTTAGTTTGTAAAAAAAATGTTAGATTCTCAAAATAAACTTACGTAGATTCTCTTACGTAGATTCAGTCGATAGTATTCTTGAAGCTTTGCTCAGAACTTGTTTTGCGCATTAGTGCTGTAAACTCGCCTCCCCCCAAACGATCGATGCCAATGCTGAATCTCTATCCACATGCTCGCCTAATAAATTTTTAAGCAATTTACTTGCTCGCCTTGGCTGTGAGAACTTGTATTGCTTAGACATCAGCTTCTGGAGGACAGATCTGAATTCTCGTCGTGTGGCGTGTGACATCTATAGCCAATGATGAAAACTCTCTTTCGAGAATATAATTTATGCAGGCTAACAAAGATTCATTATAAAAAAGGTTAAACTCGCTAAACAGAAACGTATTCGTTTTGATCCGACATTAACTGAGGTATCAGGTTAAACAGATAAAAATGCAGAGAGAGGCTTTAGCAACGGCCACATCAGGTGTACCGACGTTGCACTGGAGATAGGCCAGAGTGAACTCGAGCGGATATGATCAGCTTTTTTTTTAGCAGCGAGACGACGGCATCGAAGACGTATGGAGAGTAGCGAGGCTCGACGAAGTATAAATGTCCTTGACAAGATAGCAAAAGAGGAAAAGTTTCTTCTTGTATTGATACAGTCACATGGGATCTAAAACCAAAGCAGCGTAATATTCGGATCGCGGTTCATCTTTTTCCTTACGAAGAGAATCTACGATCAGGCCACAACCGTCTACGTCTTTCTGTGTGTATAACGCTACTTAAATGGTTATTTACGAACACTGAGATGGAACACCTGCGTGTTCCCTTAAAAAAGGTACATTATAAGTAATTACCCGGCAAACTTTCCCCATTTGCTTTTAAGATAGTAAGGTTTGTGGGAAAATATGTAATATCATAGCTTGTTGTTAAGCTTTAGGCGAACTTATTCGTAAAGTTTAATTTTTTTTCTAGTATTGCTCTCTTTTTAGGACAAAGTTCCCTATGGAAAAGAGATCCAGAACCCATACCATTTGGTAGACCTCTTATTTCAAGCAAAAACGGTTATCATACTTTTCCTCTAAAACAAATATTTTTCGATTAATTTGAGATTTTCTGGCATATTTTGGACGATATTTATAATAATTACTTCGAGGCGCGTTCACTACATAGTTTATAATACACTTTAGTTTGAACAGCTTTTCCCATACTTCACCAACAATAAATTATAATTTATATTGATATTTTTCTTTGTCTTGATAATTACAAATTATCTTTATGAAAATGTACTTTTTGTTTTGAGTTACACACCAAATGATAGTTTTTGTTCGTAGTGAAACTCGAAATCCTTAGCCCTACAGACAATTTCCGAAATTTTCGAAATGTTGACAAAACAATTGCATCAGAAAACAGATTGATTTTTTGATCCCCTTGGATCCCAGGGTGACCACGAAACTGATACATCCATTTCAACAACAATGATATTTATAAAAACAAAAAAAAGTACGACAACATCATTTGTCAGCAGTTTAGAAATGCATTTACTGAAGCTAGACTAGCTTCAGTAGATGCGCTCTTGTAGAAGGTTTTAAGATACAGATACAAATTTTGTCTTCACGATGAAGAACGTAAAGCTCGGATTCGACAGAATTAACTAATAAATTTAAGCCACCAATGATCTCAAACATTTTTTCTAATTTTCAGGGCATAATCGGCTGTGTATTGAATACAACTGGTTGGAATGAAATCCACTATTGAATTTCTTTATGGTGTCATTTCTTTTCGATAACTTAGCATATTTAGTACGATATGTAGAAAGTTGGTACTTGAAAAAGAGGAACAATTTCAACAAAACAAACATAAGTTAGGTTAAAAGATTAGAAAGAAGAAAAAGGCCGAATTTTCTTGACCCATGTTTATCATGTAACATCTCCAACAAAATGATTATCTTTTATACAGATTTCTTGTCCTGCTTTGAAAACGGGCACTCGACCACAAAATTAGTTGTTAGTTAGTCGTCGTTAATGAAAATCGTTAGTTGCAGAGGATCGTCAAAAAGCCTTGGGAATTCACACATTTCCGTTTATCGTAACATGTTAACGACGTGTTCACTCAGTATATCAGGGTGATCTTCAATCAAGTTACCTACGAGAGGGTGTTCTTAGTTGGTGTAGAGTGATGGCATATGAAGAAGAGCAGCAAAGCACTTCATTATAGTACCGCGGGTCCATGCTGAATTGGGATGGGGAGTCTGAGCGAACGTCCAAGGTTCGAATAGGACCAATTCGTGAGACATACAGCTTATAGGAAGCAACGAATGAAGTCACCAGATTCCGACAAGGTGGGATCGACCAGTATGAATAGATAGCACGACAAAAGGTCTCTACATCATCCCACTCGAGTTAAGCGTACTGATTCGACACGTTCGATGGATTTTAGCTTATGTACCCGCTCAAGCAATGTGCTAAATTTCTACACCTATCTGAGTATCCCATTGCCTGGTGTAATTGGATTTGTCTGCTCCATCGATCCCTGGCCGTTGCCGTAGTAAAGGGGCGGCAAGTCTTCATCTCTTCAACATAGTGGTCCATCTGCTTTTTGCGGGCGGACTCATCCGAATGAACGGCTTACCTTATTGATATCCGTGAACAGACAAAAATTTGCTATACCTTTCATCGCATGTGTGTGTCACATTTTTACAGAAGTTACCGGTTACAGAAGGCAGTCGCGGCCTACACAAAATGCTGCTGCAATTATATGGTGCTCATCGGCAATAGAAAAAATAGACACAAGGCAGTTTGTAGACCTGAGCGGTTTTATCGGATTAACATTGAAGTGGCCCTTGGCGTCCTTTAAAAATCGACAGGGTCAACTGTAGACGTAGGCCAGGAGCGGGAACTACATTCAACCTAACTTCAATAACGAGACTCCAAACGAGTGTTTTTTAGTGAATGTAAAACTTAGACCAAGTCTACACTCAGTAAACTATTAGAATATGAAAAGCGTGGTAGCTTTTACAGGATAAAAACATTACGAAATGTCACTTAGCTGACAAACAGCCTCCGTTTGAGCCACATTAGACATAACATATGATAGATTTCGTCTAGAGTTCTAGGATCTTTTGGAATCATGCTATAGTTATAAAACGACTATTTTGCCTTTATTTCAATTACGATTCATCATAATAAACGAAATTAAAGTTAAATCGCTTAGAGTACTGTGTGTGAGGACGAATCAGGCAGGAAGACGTGGATCGGAAAAGTGGGAATATAAGCCTACCGAGTAAACAAACACCTTTAGTTGTAAGTCTTATCTAGTGGAATTTTACCAGCAGATGACATTGAATGTGATGAAAAGGTTAATATAATAGTTTCTAGAATTCGTACAGACGGTTTCTGAAGTATATGAAGTCAAGCAGTACTAAAAAGGTCTTGTCCGGGTACTGTCGTACGGTTTCGAAGAATAACTCTACATAGTTTATTTCACATCCCTGATAGTTGCTTTAGCAGGAATACCGCGGCTTTTTTTAACCTCGTAACTGATTAGAAAGACTAAATTGCTTATTTTTGATGGATCCAATAGCAATTATCGAATTTACTAGCATAGTAAATGATATCCTTTGTAATAACTAACTTATGTAGTATTGTGGTTAGGTAAGGGACTCACACTTGCAGTTTAATTTCCTGACGTGTCTTCCGACCTGATGTTGGATCTACTCTGGTTTTAACTCAGGAGACTTCCCGTTTGACATTCGAGGCGGCCTGACGACATGTGGGGTTCGTATCGGGCTAAAGGGGTAGTGAGCAGCCTTAATCACTACGACACACGATGCTTGTCTCGTTCTGCACTTATCCATGCACCGCACCTTGTCTGGCATGGAAGTTCTCTTTGCTTCGACTGGGTGGATGTACGTGAGTCGTCAAATGTGTACAAGTTGAGCACCATTTTCTTGCTAACGAGACGAGTTCGTTGGCTGACAATCTCCCTTCTTTTACTATCAGCTTGCTACTTTTACGTTAGTAGAATATATTACAGATACCTCTCGTTTATTTAGATTTCTACTTGAAGCTCAGGGCATGGCATAATCAGTGTTTTAGCTTAAGCTGATATGCGTCAGATTCGAACGGTGCAACGGCTTGATTTAATCCAAAGAAGTTAAGTGAACATCCAGTTACTTTGCTAAATGGATGTTACACGATTAGGGTTCCTTATAGACAGTTACAAATATAAGCGAGTGAATCAAGACGAAATCCTTTTTGCTGTACAATTTTAGGAGCCAAATATAAACGTGTGCGAGATTTACTGTCGCGTAACGACACACGCTACAGGAACGTAGTGACAGTATACGAACACATATACATAATAGGCTTCCAGGACTTCATTCGTTTTAAAACTTCATGTGAACGTGTTGGAATGGATATTAAGAATATGTTTCGTTGCTTAGATTTATACATGAAATTAAAGTAATTCATAATACATAATAAGTTAGCACTCAACGATTACGAGGTCCCTGTCGATGTCTAGCTATAAGACACGTGTGCGTTCCACAGAATTGCATTATCTATCGGCTGTTACTTTTTCCACACTGTGCGAATAGTTAACAAATGGCCAATGCTATTGAAAACAATGAGATTCGACTTGGGTAAAAAATAACACAATTTTATGATATTTATATAGTTTCAAATACATTACAACAATATCTATAGCGACGCTTGCACAAGTGATATCTGGTCCAACGATGATAATCTCCCATCCATCAATAGCATGTTTAGGTGTCATCATTCATGGCAACTCTAGACACCAAATGCATATCTTGGGATTGCCAAACCTCACGGGTTGGTGCACTCCATACTCGTTGCCCGATCTGGTACAATTGTATACGTCGATGTCCATTTTTCGTCAACAAAGCTAGTGAATTACCAGCAGGTGCTGTCGCGACCTGTACATGCGCCTAGCATCAAACGGAACGCGCGTCTGTCATTAGTATCCGGCGTGACCTGCCGAGGGCATTCCGACAGAAAACCACGCTCAAATTGGAATGGAGCCCACTTGCTGAAGGGGCTATTCGAGTACTGGGTTAGGGTCTAGTCTTGCGGACGACGATGATCCTGAAAAAAGCCCTGCTGCGGCAGGTCGGCAATATGGCTACCCTCTAAGCCAGGATATATCGTGTATGCGAACGTGTGCGCCTACCAGCCAACAGCTGTTTTTCGTTTTGTTGTCTCCGCCTGTCGTATATGTGAACTGATTTGGAAGGCCGCTGGCGTCCTTACCTTTCTCCTGTACTGCAGCCGGCGGGGAGGTCATAGTCGACTGAGCTTAAAGCTTTTGTTAAAGATGCAGCAAGAATGAGTCGCAGAGAGTAATGAGGACACTCGGTGTCGGCATTTATTGAGTTAACACACTCGTAACTTAGAATCGTAGCCTCTGCACCTAATAGATTTAAAGTATGCTGATGGCAGCGGCACCGACAGGGAATAAACAAAAAAGGCATCGCCGGTATTTGGTTCAGTAAACGCCTTATATCTAAGGTTTCGTAGCTCGACAAGAGTGTAGATACGTTATTATGTCGATAGTCGTGGTCGCCAGTTTCACGATGCTCATCTCCCATACCGGCGCTCCTATAAACAATTAGCCTATGTGTAATGCATTCGTTGTTTACCTTATGAAAGTATTATAACTATTGTCAGATACGCGGTTCTGAAGTTAAGCCACGCTGAATGCTGGTACACCCTTCCCACTACTTAAGAGCCAGCCATAGGGTTGGGCCAAAACGTGTTTCGTGACTGTTGTCGTAGCTAATGAAGATAAGCAGGATAGCTGAGCAAGTCTTTATTGACGTACAGAAATTTATTCTCTGTCTATCAAATGAATCTTCGATAGGCATTGTTTCATTCGAAATGTCGTCGAGATAATAGCGATAACGGTTATTTAATGCGTCGACAACTGATATGTCCGTCTAGAGTAAACGATTTATCGCCGTTGGCTCAGTTGGTGAATAGACAGATTTCAACAGATTTATCTATGCGAACGTATTAGGCAGACGACAGCGCTGCTAAGCTTTCGTGTGAAGCTGTATATTGACGATGTGACGAAGCATAATTTCAAATAATAATAATAATAGTGCTAATATTAGAAGCATAATTTCGAACAATAATAATAGTGCAGAATCAATATATTTTACTCTAATACGAATTAATGTGCCTTTATCAAATCAGAATTTCCGCATGATAGCAGGATGACAGGCTGGCCGTTTCAGTGTCATCTCACATACAACACCCACACACGCATTCCCGCATCCAGCATAGCCATTTGTCAGTCGCATCGCATGGACGGGTGTTGACAATGTCCGAAAGCGTACGCTTTTACTAGCTTTGTTGGATTCCTTATTTGCATACTAGTGCCTAGCATCTACTAAAAGTGGCTTGGGGGGCGGAGATATAGGGGTGCAGCAGGGCAGCATCGGCGGGAGGACAGTTACGCTATCGTTACGATGATCCCAGAACTTTTTTTAACATGAAATCACTGCTATTAAGTGTATAGAGCCGTGCAAATTAACACAAGTCACATCGCATTTTCGTACTGATCAGACATTTAATTACAAGTAGGTAAGTGCTAAAAGCACAATGAGATGTAGATACCTTCTGATGCATTTTCTACTGTATTTGCCTCAAAAGTATGCTTATATCTGTGCATGTTATTACTTTTTCTACATTTCGCTAAGCAATTGTATTTCTCTTGAAATCAAATTGTTTAGGATTAAGCGTATCAACTAAAAATTATTTTCCGTTCGGATTCTTTTTGCGCTTAATATGATATAAAAAAAAACAAATAACATACGATACGTTATTGAAACAGTATTAATAACAATATCAGATTAAATGACCAAAGTGAACTGTTTTAATCTGCAAATATGCATCATTGTGCTGCTTCTTTGTATGTTCATATCAATTGTTACTGTACATTAGATGCTTCGCACAGCCAAATGTACTTTTGCAAATTGCACAAAAGCATTAAGTGGTAAGGGCTAGATAAAATGAAGAACAGGTTTATGAAGTTTGTCACATGTCATCGTCATGTTCGATTAACTTCACGTTCGTAGACCCACTTTCTCAGCAGCTCACTTATCTCTAGCACAGGCTAAAGGACATTATTAAGAACACTCAAAGTCTATTTGGTTATTAAACGTGTGTTAATTTACAGTAGAATAGTCTACATATTAATTCGACGTTAAAAGAATTCTCAGATCGATTTTGTCCTTGTTGGTAATATATCTGGCAATCGTAATAGGATGTACACGTCCTCTATTGATCTTTGTCGCTCTGTTAACTATTAAGAAGAATGGCATCTACTGTGGATGTTTACAAAACTTGCCTGCAGTAATAAAGAAATAATAACCACACATCGAGCAGGATAGCGAAACGGGCGTCTACGTACACATTTCTGTTCTTCAAGTCGTTTGCTTTGAAAATCTATTACAATAAATGTATTTTATAGGCTCGTATCCTTACCTCCTGAGTGTTTAAATCAATGTAGAGCAATGACTCTTTCGTCAAAAACCAATGCGGGTTTAAGCTATAGAAATGCGAGGCAGAGCGCACTTCATTATCTGTGATTTCTCGAACTGTGATTATGATTAGAGCTAAAAGTAAACTCTTCAGTGCTTTAGCAAGAAATAATAAATCCTCGTTTATCGTGCGAATGGAAGGCGATGTCGACAGGAACAATTCGAAAACCAAGACATCGACATGCAATCAATGCTGCTACGTGTCAGAACCGAAATGGATTTCGGTAAGTTTTTTTTTAGCGATTTAATTCATTGTAAAGCACGTATTTTTCTTACCTGATGAATAACACTCGTGCATGTTTTTTGTAGAACCACTCCTCTAATTTTTTGCTGTTTCGTTCGAAGCAGCATGTATCTTTTAGGTTCACACAACATTCAGAGGATTTCAGTGGCAACACAAACTGTGTAGCGTAAAAGTTACATTCTTCATTTTTACTTTAGTTGAACGCTTATTTGCATAAAATGAGTTCACTTAAAATCAGTTTATTATGCGAAAAGCGCAATAAAAAAAATTATGGTATTTAATGTTTGTTGTTATATATATATATATATATATATAACAACAAACATTAAATACCATAATTTTTTTTAATGCGCTTCGACATATTGTTTTGTTTGGGATACGATTGACTTTGGTCTATTTAGCTTTATTTGGACATCTGTAGCTTGAAGCGGGTGAATATAGAAAACACCAAAATCTAGCGATACACTCCGTTGGGTCATCTCCAGGCCCCAAATCGAGGTCACTTTTTTCCTATGTCTTTTGAGACGTTTTCATTTTGTTTATATTTTGATAATGATTAATAATAAATATAATATATTTTAAGACGGATAAGACATGGTTAGATATACATGTCAGACTGCTATATTACTGAGAATAACAACGGAATATCTGAAATGTCACAATAAAAACTATATTTAGTTCAGTTCATGCGCACATATGTTATAGAAATACGTATAACTGTATACTTATTATAATTAAGAGTTTAATCTTACGATGATGATCTAAAAAGGTGATTAATTAGCCTGATTTAGCTACATTTTCCAAAATGATACTCACGTTTTACTATATTTACAAATACATATCCCTGTGAACTTGGCGTTTTTATCTAGCATTGGCACCGTTCCCTAGCGTCATTAACGTCAGTCGTTTTTAGCCGGTATCTGCCCATGCTTATGCAATACGCTAGTGTTTCACATAAACCAAATAAGCTAAAGCAAATAACCATGCATCGGCTATGACGCGTGAAAAATGAGTTCCAATTTAAGAAACGCAGGTTTCCATCATCATTAGATCTCGGCTACTTAGTTGATTTGGATATCAGATAATTGACAATCTGTAAAACCCACCGCCTAAGGCGCAGGGATGCGGTGCGGAGATGCCTAGGCACCAGTGCGTTCTGGCTAGCTCTTTCCTCGATAAGTAAGTGCTGTGAAAGGACTCCCAGATGTTGTCAATGTTAAATCGAGCTACGTGAAGGGGTTCACCTATTTCAGGCTTCTTTTGTTTCAGACGAAACGAATCAGCGCTCGCATCGTGTGAACTTCATAACCTTGATCTATAGTTTGTGTTAGATTGTTTCTTTATTTACTGCATTTTTTATTTCTATAATATTAAATTAATATAGTTTGCATCTTTTGTAATTGTTAACGATTTTCGCCCACTTTTCTGCCAAATTATGAATGCCATCTTGCCAAACAGTAGCAAGTTTCATCTCGAAAAAGCTTCTCAACGACGTTTCGAGTTGTTCCATATCAAAGAAAAGGCCACGAAGCTAACTGTCCAGTTAACGAAAATCGTGAAAACTCCTCCACACAAGGCTCGAAGAATACGGAAGGAGCAAACCCCTCCAAAATCGAGGTCAACAAGTTCAAGGATGTTTGCCATGTGTGGTCTACCATTATAGTAGAACAAGACGATATGACCTCGGCTATGGGATATTTTCAGATAACCTAGTTGGCCTAGTGAAAGCTTAACCTGTGGCTGATTCATGAAAAGCAATTACCAATCACCAATCTGTCCCACCGAACTCAAAGCATAATCTTTTTTTTAGGTGAAGACTTGGTTGGATCCTGAGCCTTAGCTTCTTTCTCGCAACCACTCATTCCGATCTCCGGCGTTCAGACACAACTTTTTATCACCGGTGATAATTCTATGCAAAAATTATTGTGTCCCCCTAATGCTCACCGGGCCAGATGTGAATATGCAGCGTTAAGCTATAAGTCCTCGTCGGATACAAGGAGGTCACAAGGTACCTAAGCTGCCATAGAAACCTAAAAAACTTGTAATGGGTAACGACAGTCTTGTGTTTTTTTTGGCCGAGCTGTTTCTAGATTGTTTCTCTTCAAAGATGCCTTCAAATGGTCGCTATTAAACTCAGAAAACTGACCAGAGCGGAGACATCCTCTAGGTCCCGTATAGCCGTCGAAAACTTGGCAAATTGCCCTTGAGCAGACCTTTTAGTGACAGCACCGTTACCGTACGGAAAGCATATACCTCGTCACGTTTCGGTACTGTTTTGTCCTTGACGAGATGCATATACAAACAAGTCAGAAATGTACTTTTTTTTATCACTCGAGACATCGATCTCTGAGAAGTTCTTTCGAATTGAGATAACACTCACCATTCAATACAGTTAAAACACGTTTATAGAGCAGGAAAAACGCTGTCAAACTGTATCTCATACGTAAACAATAAGTAAAAGTGGGAAATAAAAATTCTTGAAAGAAACCGCGAGAACGCGTTATTCATCTTAATATATTTAGTGTTATAAGCGAATCCGGCGTACTTTGAATAATTTTTGAAGTCGTCAGGATAGAATGATCATTAATGTGTGTTGGAGGTACTCTCCTTCGTTTTTTACAGACTCGTTTCAGCTGCTCTGGCAGCTTCTATACAGCCGTATAGTTATTATTCGTGGTTTCAACTACTACTTCTCTACGCAGTTTATTTAATTCAGGCGTGGTGATGGGGTCTGGTGCTGTCATCAAATAAGCAAACTGCGTGCCTTGACCGCTATTCTAACGGCCCATTAATCTATTGAGGGCCCGAGATAGTGGGCTGCATTTATTGTTTCGTTGTCGGCAAGTATCAGCAAGTAGCAGACGCCCCTGAAGTCTACATCAAGTACTAACATCACCTTATGGTCGAACCTACTCGACACTGCCACCAAACTCGATCAGCGACAGCATTTTCTCGCCTGACTTTTATCCACCTGGTGGTGGAGATCGAGTTATGCCTTGTCTGTGGAAACCGTATGCTTTAGACAAGTTTTTTATTAATTAAAATTTCCGAAATTGCGCGTGGAACGCATCACATGCAAGTGGCCTGGGGTCAATTCACAGAAACATCATTTTTTTTACTTAGTTTCCATATTTTCACTCCTTAGGTTATAATTCGGTAACACGTTACATGTGAAACGCCAATTTTGATTAATAGAGATTTTAGATTCCAAGCTTTACACCTGTTAAAAACCTTCTCAACTGAGCCAATGTTTTCCTGTTCTTCGGGCTCCCAACATCTAATGACCTCACTACCTCGCTGGTCTTCAATACTAACTTACGTTCTTGAAAGGTCTGCACTGTTGAGGTACTCCGCTTTCGCTTAAGGGCTCCTTGCCTTATGCCTACACCAATCATCAATGCATTTCCGCTAGGCCTTCGAAGAACAAAAACTCTACAACTGAACATTGATCTTCGGGATCAAACGACGTTTTTGCTTTATTTCTCCTAGGGTAGACTCAGCCGGCTTTCACTGCTATGTTGCTAGAACACAGTAATTACTAGTCAAACTTCGTCTGCTAGCGGCATGTAGTTCAAAAATTATTTCACTTCAGAGTTCGCCGGATTCGCTCGTACAGTGCAGTATTTGGAGGCCGTGTTTTCCGGCATGGTCAAGCAGAATCACTGATGCTTATTGTCAACTTTCTGCACCTTCCGATATCGTCAGGGTAAAGAATCATTTTCATACAGCTGTGCCGTTGTTATGTGATTTGTGAGAATTGACCCCTGATGGAAAACAAGAAAGGCGACAAGTTTCGGGGTTCCCCTGAGGCGAATCCTATTTTCCGTTCAACACCGACCCGTTCCGAATTTTATCGATTTTTGTTTTATCTTATAAAAGCTGACCCAAATAGAAAGCAAAACGTTTTAGGGCACTTTAACGATCTTTGAATTTTTTTCTCTGTGAGGTGCAATGCTGTTAGAGATCGCGATTGTAACTACATATATTTATTTGAGGAACTATAGTCCCGACGAAAAAATATATGCCTTTAATATACATCTATTCATGCTCATAGAAATGCTTAAGCTTTCTATTTTAGGAAGATATTATTTCGCTGAGAAATTTCGAACCACTTCAATAATTATTGACAAGCTTATAAACCAGCCGCCCTGATATGAGTTTGCTATGTGACATTATTCGGTAATATAATAGAAACATAAACAGTATCAATCAAAACATTCTGACCTTCAAAGGATAGAAATTCGCGCGAAATTAACCGTCTGCTATTTTTGTGGCACCCTCAGTTGACCCCGCGTTTCTTGCTGTATAGGCTGGCGTTACCGCTAAGTCTTCCCTATGGACTGAAAAGTTAGATGACTAGGTAGTGCTAAGTTAGGTCACACTGAACAACAGCAAGTTGCAGTTGTATCACCAGCTTATCTTGAATAATATACGCCATCCACATTTATTTCAAAAGCTCTAACGATGAAAGATTAAGCCATTTTCCTACTTCCTACATCACTCTATTATATTTTTAACACTAAAATATTTATATGTACATAAAACATTTTTGATTATCTACGCTGCTTCACGTTACTGATCATGAAGTTTCGAATAATCAGCTTGTGCTTCGATGTACAGCTCGTCAAATTATCTTTTTTCCCCAGATTCAGAAAACAAAAGACCAGACTGAGCCCTAACGAAGTTTTCACGGTGCGCCTAAGAAACAGTCGGTAGAAAAGTCAGGGTTTATAAATATATATACTTTTGAAATTCACGCATATTTATCGCAAAATGTATGATCGAATTCTATGTAGTCTGCTTGTTTCAAGCCCAATAGCACGAAATCACCATTATTTGGAACAGTACCATTGACAGACGATTGGTAGAGACCATTTCATAGTTTGTGAATTTGTGTATCTGCATGTTTTGTATTGTTATATAACATGTATAAAATGGCCGTAGTAGTATATTTATAGTATCAGTAGCTTCCAGTCGCACTCGTAGGAAGCAAATTTTGAGCTTGTTCCACCTGAAAAGCAACAATTTTCCAAAAAGTGCCCTCTACGTTGGTTATTTAATTAAAGTAAAATAATTTCAGCAAACATGTGCTCACGTAATGTGCAATGTACTCACTAGAAAAACTGCACATTAAAAAATAATATAAATATGAAGTTCCTGAGCTTCCCCAGTTCTGTCTATTCGCGGTGTTGAACATGCACTTCGTATGTCTTCCAAAGGTTCATAAGTAAATACGTTGTTCGGCCTAATACACTCCCTAGCTAGAAAGGCATACAACTGCCGATCATCCTACAACACGGATAGGCAAATTGTCACGATATATATATATATATATATATATATATATAAGTGTATGGAAAGCATTTTCATAATCATGAGCCTTTTTTTTCATGATCTGTGCAGTAAAATGATGTGAAGATACGCGGCATGACCCACCCGTTTGTCGATACATAGGACTAACCCTTATTAGGTTCACTTGCCTACGACACACCTTGTAACAACTCGTAGCCGCACCTACCTCAACTTACTGCGTGGCAAGTCTAAGGTTAAGTTAGCAGTAAAAAATACTTTGTTCTTCAAAAACGAAGAGTTAGTTTCTTTCCTGATTAATACTTGAATTAGTCGCCTCAATGTTGTACAGTCTTTTCCAGTATTAATCTGCCAAAGAAAATCGATGTCATACTTCATTTTTCCATACGTTACTTCACCTTAAAAGACCGGATCAACTTTTTTTATTTTTTAGATATCTTATTACTACGGAGTTTTCTTATTTCAAATAATCATAACAGTGCCGGAGAATTCTAGTACAGCCTTAAGCAATCTATTTCATGTTTGTATTTTTACAAGGCCAGATCTAAAGAAAAAAAAATATCTAGTTTTTTTGCGATACTTCCATAAATGTTACTACAATGTTGAGACCATGGAGTTTTGTTTACGGTGAGATTTACCATAAACTTGCAAAAGTCAAAGAACGTTAAATGATCTAAAAAGAAAAAATGCAAACTAGCGATTACTTCACATATTTTTAACTTTCAGTAGAAGCCATAAGGAGAAATAACAGTTTTTCTATGTGCTGCGACAAGGAAACAGGGTCATATAAATCATTTTAGTAGTAATGATACATAATAAAGTGTTAAATTCCCTCGTTCTAACAGATTTCCGCAAAAAACAAGTTATTATTAAGCATAGTATTAGCAAAAAATCTTACATCCCGGGCAAACGAACGATATTTAAAAAGTAGTTTGCCTTGCAATTTCAGATCCATTTTGTTAGAACCTAATACTACGAGATACAGAGGTAGTTCGTTTCATTCTACAAAAAGAGGAAATATTGTTAGCGCATATGATAAAAATTAGAATCAAAAGGAATAATCCTTTTTCCATATTACGATCACAAACCAGAAAAAAAAAACTAGTTCGTTAAAAATCAAAAGACCCAGTGGCTTTATGAGATGAACTCATTCGTATAATGGACCATTTCTTGAGGTCCATACACAGAACTTGAATTAATTCAAAAGAGATCAAGCACAATGAGAACGAGGCCAACTAAATCTGCCCTCAGTATATTTTTAATATTTTAATTTTTATTTAGTAACCTTTACGGTGCTATTTTAACGGCGTCAATTTTCTAATAATAACGGTATTGGTATAAGAGCTTCTTACCTGTCATGCATTTTTTATTCACTAGCTTACTTAATCGTAAGGACGTGAAAGAAAAACGTTTGCTGGCTAATCACACATATTGTTATAGCGTTGCATTCTGCGATTACAAAATCATGCGAAATGGTACAATATTGGCGCTTCTATTTAATTTTGAAATTATTGGAAGTATTAATTAAAAGTTTTGGACTACATTGGATGACTTTACTCGTTACGACACCAGTTGCGTCCATTGCTTACCCTTCTTTTATCAAAGCAATTTTTCGAATGGGTTCATTCGCCGGTGCCTACAGGTTTACTGCATTAGCTCGTTGGTCATCTGGTCGATTTAAATCAGCGCGCTCTTTCGAGCGCGAGGGGCACCTGCCAATGAACGCCATTGTTGTCAGATAGAAAGCTGACGGCCGAGCAAGATGGCTCTCAGTATAAATGCAATGCTGGTCGGGAGCGGAGCAACGCCATCATTATTCAATACCGAAGTGGAGAATTTTTGCAAGAAAATTAATTTGAACCTCGCAGGTGCACCAAGAAAGAGGTGTACATATATTGGTAGATATGCAGTGAGTCAACTTTTGCGGAACGATCGTATAGTGTTGCCCGCTCCCGACTATCCTCGCATTGTAAGTGTTCCTTTTCATTTTGTCAGTCTGTACGAGTGGAAGCTACAAGAGCGCTATCACTGTACATCTATGAGATTGGTGTTGGTTCAATGGCGGCATTACAACGCCAGGGTATCTTGTAGGCTAACGGGAGAGACAGCTTTGTCTGCAATCGAAAATTTTAATACTTTGTAATATTAGCTGTAGCGTATAAGTACTTAATGTCTACTGCATTTGTGTTCAACAGACATATGGACACTCTGTGATAGATCTGTTGCCTTCGATATATGCTTACCAATAAGTAAAAACCGTAACATGTGAGCTGATGCTGGTCTGGGTGTCTAGTATCGACAAAGTGGTAGTGGCTTTATAAATATCCCAATGTATGGCAGCGTGGTCGGTCTGCGCTCGTTCCGAATCAGTGCTCGCTGTCGCTGTTGTTCTGGTTTACACTGTGTTTATGGTCATCAGTCAGTGTATGTCCGCTGTTCGCACGGAACCATCGTTTCGCGACGGCAAGAAATGAACAAATTGCAAGCATACAATCACTATGCCTTTTCAGCAAAACGAGTATGCCGTTCGCTACCGGACGAGTACCGGACGCCAAAAGCAAGACAGCCTATCCCATGAATGTTTTGCTGAAGGGGTTACACCGGTGGTTACGTTGTTTTTCAGTCAATATTGTGCTAAGAGGTTGAGAGTAGCTGCTTAATTGAGAGGTGATTTAGAATTTGAATTTGCAGCACTACTCCTGCTCCGTAAATGCTATATGAATGAAAAATGTTATTCTAATTATTATTATTTGTAATAATAGTACTAATAACGCCTATTGAATATCGTGTGCGTGTTCGGTAGCCACCTGAGTCATTTTCATGGACGAGATGATGCTTGATCCCGCTACTATCAGCTGTAATACTGCAGCAATAAGATCAAGATACTTTCACTGACTTATCGAAGGCTGGTGTTGGTTAATTAGCTACTACCAGCTCATGCGTTTCATTCTAGTGTAATATGTCGTCTCTATTATATTTTGTTTTTTTTTATCTGCTCTGGCTGCGATTTATTCCTACGGCGCGGGAGGCGACAGTTGCGGTCGGCCACCTAACCTCAGAAGACAAACGGCGTCTCCGAGTTCCTCAAAGGTGTTAGCAGACGGCGCAGTTTACTATAATATCGTTGTTATTATTATTCATTTTATTGTATCTAGGCTTACTTATCGAGCCGTTGTGTACTGCCCTTTTCTATGGTCGTTTAGGCGTAGCTCGAGGTTGTTGCCACCATGCGCCTCACTCGCTGCTTTGTGTTAGTAGGTAAATAGAATGTTTCATAAGCTTTTACGAGCGCAGTTTACAAGCCGTTGAAAGATAATGTAAATGGGACAGAAATTTCTCGTCGGTCAGTAAATAGACAATCTGAGTGTCGATAAGTCATCAATATTTCTAATGGATACTCCAAAATGTAGATGTCCATGCGAGACTGTCCGACCTGAATTTTAGCAAAAGAGACTTCTACCACCGTTAGCCAGAATTGCTTTCTGATAAATATACAGAGGGAAGTACCTGTAGCGATAAATTAAAGTCAATATCCCGCCGACACGTATGCGTATGCTGATGCAAAAAATCAAAATAAAAATCGATGGCCATGATAATACTATGGCATTTGCTGAAGCGGAGTGTGTTGGTTTTTTGAATTTGTATATTCACGGCTTTAATCTCCTAATAAGCTAATTGTTATTATTTAGTTCTTTAATCATTGTTTCAGACACGGTTTGGTTTCGCTAATATAAAAGCATATCATTCCCTCATAGAATACGCTTGAAATGCTTTGAAATCTTTGATCACTTATGACCGTAAGTAAATGGAGATGTAACGTAGAAGAGTGAAAACCTCTCTAACGGTTCTATCGTGGTCGAAGGGGCTTAAAGGCGGAATAAATTTAGAGAACATGGATCTAAAAGGTTCAGTTAGAAATTACAAGTAAAGTTATTACTTAAACGTATAAAACCTTTTCTGGTCATCCGCATATACCTCACAGGCCATTGTAAGAGGCCGCAAGATCGCTATGTACGTAGAGTTTATACACCCTGTTAGTTCCTCTTTTCTATTTTACTATTAGTTCAGGTAGGTATCTTGCCATCTATTTTTAGAAATATCACATATCTAGTTCAGAAAATCCAAATGTTGCTTCGCTGTCATGCTAGAGCCGGAGATTTGGAAAATCGTTTGGAAGGTACCCGACAAACGTAGGGTTTCGACTAGTTGCCCGGTTCTCGGATCCATTCTGTAACTGGGCATGATATGGTCGAGTGGTTTCGGCACAAGCCGACAATTTAGCGAAATCACAAAGTGGCGTTAGCTGCAAATGGTGGATGGAGAAGATGCTTCTTGTCGATAATGGCCCCTATATACTATTCTTATTGTGTGTTGCGGCTACCGGTTCCGGCGATTACCTGTACCGGTAGCGTTAGTTGACGATCCACAGACTGTCTGATTTAATGGCACCGTTGATGTTCCTGGAAAGAAAAACTATTGCCCTATAGAACTCGTACGTTTGTAGAAGTATACGTAAACGCCGCGGGTTGTGGAACGGTAGTGGTCTGGTAGATGATTATCGATAGATTGGCTTACTGACCGAATGTCACCAACTCATGTCTACTTGATATTCTGACGCTATATAGTAAACCAACGTCACTTGCTCATTTGTTGTAGTTCTGCTCAGCGAAGCGAGGAGCAAATTATGATTTGGCTTGGGTTTGTTATTGATCTGTTGTTAAGAGCGTCACTGCAAAATAGAACTAAGTTATGTAGATAGACACGAGATGGGTCATAATCTCGATTTGCCAATGTAAGCATAGAGATGAGGTTTAAGGTTAAATGCTGCATTTTTTTTATATGTAAAATCGCCTTTTGCAGTAGAGATGACCGAATCGTAATGTCACGTGTATGATTTTAACTGCAGCAATTATTAATCCGCTTACAGCCTCTTTAGATGAATTACATGTACGCAGCGGCTATCACAGCAGATTTTCCAGCAGTAGACTCAGTACAGCTGTACCTTAAAAAGAAAAAATCTGAAACATAAGATATACATGTTAATTTTCAAGTGCCAACTTCGATATAAAGTTCGGAACTTGCATTAGGCTACATTTTGCATCGTTAATGATACAGATGTTTCTGTGAATGCTTGAAATGCTGTTTAAAAAAATGAAAAAAATGAAAAAATGCATATTTATAAAATGAAAACTTAGCAATGCTATTTCCCATGTAATCTATGCTTTAACGTTTATTAAACATTCGTCAATCCATAACGTTGCGTTAATCTATAACGTCAAGCAACTTAACCATGTTAACATTAATGATACTAGGCATAGCTGCCTGATGTCCTTGCGTTATGCGAATAATGTCTTTAAAGCTACTAACGGACTATCGTTAGTTAATCGGCTTCAAGGTGCCAAGTGAGCAAATATCTGATTGTTGAAATACACTTCATACCGAAGCTCAGGGGAACTTACAAGAAAGCTGTGGCTAGTGGCTACGTAGTGTCTTTAAGAAGGTCGAATTTCTAGGCCAAACGCCGTTGATGTCAAACGACAGGTGGGCAAAGCATCTCAGTTCACGCGCCAACAATGCTATAGCACTTTAGATAGGCTGCTATTGATTTAGCTTGCACCGGTAGTTGTAGGCCATTATGGACCTTCCCGCGTTCATACTGAGAAGAAGACTTTTATCATTTAAAAAATGATAACGAAGGGTGAAATAAAACCGAATATTTGGAGTCTCGTAGTTCACACAATTTAAATGATGATTTTTTTTACTAATGAATAGCGATAAGTAGTTTTTTAAATATATTTCCCTAAAGTAATAGTTGTTTCACATTCTTAAATTAAAAATTACAGCGAAACAGTTTCGAGTCCGCGAAGTACTCCATAAAACCTTGATAATTAAATTCACGTTTGACTATAACTGCATTTAATATTAAAATCGGTCTTACGTAATGAACTTATAAAAGGGAATTGGCGTTTATTTTAAACACTTTTAAAAAAATTTTGACGTCACGTCTACACCATCGGCTCTTGTGGAGACATTTGAGATAGATCTGCTCGAGGATCACTTAGTCGTTACCTAGGAGTTCCAATTGATTTATTTGTCGACCGTTACAGTGAGATGATTCGAGTATAGTATAGGTTGGTACGATGGGTAGGCATGTAGTGCTGACTACCCCAATCCCCAGTTGACATTTAGTTAACGCTTTTGTACATCTTTTTGATACCACAAACGCGTTCCGCATCAAATTTTGCATCTCTCAGAAAAATAGCAGCAAAGAAAGCACGAACAACAATAGTCACATATTGAGCCAAGAATCAATGCACAGGGAGAAAACGACAAGCGATGTTTACTCGAACTACGTTTTTTAATTAATACATGCACACGCGTTATAAGCGAAGGGATGTTACCTTCACAGATTTAGAGTACTTGACTTTTGCACTGGTCATCCAAAGTAAGAGGATATTCTTTCATTATTAGGTCTTTCTATGTATACCCGAAGCGTTGATTTGATGAAGGTTGGATAGAAACGGTTTGAAGGTTAAGTTACAAGAAGCAGTTAATTCTCGGTACGCATTGCGCCGATCCTAGACTTAATTTACCAAAAGAATTCATGCAGTACTCGCATCGGATGCACCCCCAACATTTATCTTGAAGAACATAGAACGGTGTTAACCTCTTCACCGATCTATGTCAACTTGGCTAGGGGAGTGGTTTCCAAAGAATATACAAATTGCTCTGGAAAACAGAAGTGCGTGTTATGTCAAGCGCATTCTTTCCTAAAATAGCTTTGTAGCCGAATAACGGCATCTAATGTAGCAGAGATTTAATCTCCATTCAACTGTACAGAGGTTGAATGACACCTTTAATAATAGTTGTTTTTCCCAAAATCATATTCTGTGAATAATAAGCTAGTATTTACTTCAACAACAAAGGTTTCTTACTAAATATCTGTTTTAAAAATAACGATCGATTCGTCACCGCAATGCTTGACAGCCCATCGCTTCATAAACACATTCAGTTGGAGTATAGATCCGCAATTGCCATACGTATGTATGATTGCATAATAAACTATTTTGTTACTTATGTTCAACCTGTTACGCGATGTAAGTTTTGCTTCATCTCAAAACTGTGAAAACGAGCAGGGCTTTAAGGACAGCTGCATCTTAAGTACACGATATAATTATGCATACAAACAATGATAACAAGTGTATTTCCTATTATTTTACGGTCCTCTTGAAGCTAGTATCTGGAAAATTGTCCATTACACGTACGTTGGATCATATCAAGCATAGCTGTTTAAGTTAGCATTTATAGAATTTCGGTAAATATTGCACATTCATTTATCTGGGCAAACAGCTTATCAAATTGTTGGATTGAATAAGAGATACCTCTACTGTGACGCTTAGTGAAGATCACAAACAGGGATATTTAAATGCATTAGAATGACATTAAAGGCCACTGGCTTTTTTAATCTACAATGCGAATTGTAATGGTTGTCACAGTCCCTATTAGTGGTTGTTTTTTTTTAGATCGCCACATATGTTGTTTGTGTTTTAGCAATATGAGCGTAAATGAAGGAACATTTTAACTACAAACATTCGGTTGGTGTACCTGAACGGTTGATTAATCCAGGTGGCAAAAGTAATGTAAATGTATCCTTCGAATTGGCGAGGATCGAGTTTGCCTTATTCGTGGGGCATAGGTCCGCCTATCTTACTCTTGGAAGTGAAGTATAATACTCTAAAGGTTATAGTTATTTTTTGTTTAGCCGCGGGTCTTATGCTCATATATTTCTGTAGTCAAACTTCCGTACCGATCAACTTAATCATTCATACATGTTCACTAATTTTGCTCCGATTAGCTTTCGTGCATGCGCACGTGAGTCAGTAGCAAATGTAAACCTCATTGAAAACGGGGCTGAACTGTCAATACGATTTAGTCGTTTGCGTAAGTATTTTCAGGTACTACTTTATATCCTTAAACTTTACAAACTCCGTTTTGAAATTTTCCGGTAGGGGTTAAAAATATGTAAACTAATGCATGCTTAGCAGCTTTACATGTGATGGAGTTGTTCCATGCGTGTACAAACAATTAATCAAGCGCATGTAATTCCAGAAGTGATAAGCTGCTTTCTTCAATTTCAGCTTCGCTCGTATCTGTAACATATAGAAGGTCTCATCCACAAAGCCTGATTACAATGACTACTACAAGGTACGCAGACAACAATCGTAGACAGTCTCTACAACATGTATGTACATTATATAGATACTTAATTAGGATCCTTTAGCGCTTTTCGGCAATTCCAACAATTTACTTGATTAATAAGCTTTTGGCGGTTTAAAATTTAAATTTTTTGTTGGTTACAATTATCGCCGGGGCACCTTTTTACCATAAAGTTATAGGTGATCATAACGGTTGTAATTTGATTCTCGTTTGATATTATCCTAGTTACGTTATTATATGGTTTTCCGTATTACAGACTGGATCGCCTGTTTGTCTTGCTAGACACGGGACAATCTGCAGTCACTCGTAGGGCAGCGGCAAAACAATTGGGAGAGCTGCAACGGCTCCATCCACATAAACTTAACTATCTGTTAGCTAAGGTATAGACTCAGTTTTCGTGTTCAAGAGTATCCGATAGTTTGAAGACTTAAAAACATTTCTCTATGAATACAGTTAGTGTGAAATGTTTCGTGCGTTTCTTGGACATGCACACTAGTTAATGGGCAAAGGATGCCTAAGTAGGAATGCATCTTAGCGCATTATATAACTTTGGCCTACCAAACAATTTTTGACAGGTGCACAAGTATTTGCGCAGTGCCAATTGGGATACGCGAATTGCAGCAGCCGCTGCCGTGACGGCGATTATTGAAAATGTTCCTTCTTGGGCTCCTCCGCCTGTTTGCAAGGCCGAGCCAAATGGTGACGACGTGAAGCCTTCTGGGGGTAGTAATTCTTTGCACGCAAATCGAACGCGACAACTTCGAATATCAGAGTTCGACATCGATATAGTCATGAGAACAGGGAAGCATTTACTCGGGTCAGAAGGCAAACAATTTGAAAAAGTACGTCTTTACACGAATTTAATAAACGTAACTTCCTTAGGTTAAACTATTCTATTTACATTACTATTAATACACTAAATTACATTATACTACATAATTACTATTCTATCTACTACTATAGCGCATAATTTTACGGAACTTAAATAAGACTAGCATTTCTGTACACAAAAATTAACGCTTTGCTTTTGTGTAGAATCCAGATAATGTTGACGGAGACGGGAGTGAAAGTGCAGAGGATCTTGCACGCCAAAAAAAAGCTGTCAGCAAACGATTGGGCTTCGACGTTTGCGAGAAGTTTGGAATGGCATCAGATGATCTCTTCACCGAAAACGACCTCAAAACAGATGCAGCAGATGAGTCAAATGGAGGTGTTGCGGAAATCAAAAAGGTAAGTTATATTGAACAATAAGAATTACAATTTCGAGACTATGCAACACAAACATGAATTTAATCGACGAACCTGCTTCAAGCTTTAAGTAAAGCCTAATTTTTCGCTCCTCTTTTTTCTGTTAGGATATCACCGAGGTTCTTCAAGGCCCAGGACCTCAGCCTTCAAAAAAACGCAAATTTGATTTTGATGAGCCTGATGATAAAAGCAATGGAAGCAACAGCAGCACAAGCACACCTCAGGCGGCTCTGTCTGAAGCAGACGTGTGTTTCTCTGAAAGAGCAAATAGTCCAAGCATAATGCGTCATTTAGCATTTTGTTTTATATTCCTAAAGATGAATTATCGGTTCGAAATAGGTAGAAATGACTTTAATCCGTATGCTACTCGACCGTACAATTTGTTTTCAGTGCACCGAGTGGCCGTTGACGATGTTTGCAGAGGCTTTAATGGACGACTTATTCAAACCGTCGTGGGAGACAAGGCATGGCGCTGCGACGGCTTTGCGTGAGCTTACTAAATTACATGGTACCGGCGCCGGCGTTGCCAAAGGGTAAATATCGTGATACAGAACTTCGCAGAAATCATAGTTCACTTATACGTCTTGACAAATATAAAGTATTACTACGAGTCGAACAGCATAAGTTTAACGTAGATGACTACCGGACGCAAAAATCGAAACGTAGAGATACATACGTAGCGTATTTAATCACACTTATGTTTCAGAATGACCCGTGACGAAATGGTGGCTTCGAACCAGCAGTTTCTAGAGAATCTCGCATTGAGGCTTGTCTGTGTATTGGCGTTAGACAAGTTTGGAGATTTCCTTTCAGATCAGGTATACGGCCTGGCCGGGCTTATGTTATAGGCTTGTCCACGCAACTGTTATACAAAGATTACTGGTATGAAAATCTCATTTAACACAAGCTGCTCTTTTCAATTGCAGTGTCGAGTTTTATAATTCTTCAAAACATTTTTTAAATCACATTTGCTGACTAATCACCCAATCAAAAAGACTCACCGCATTTAAGTGAGTCAGGCGTAAAAACGTAGAGTATGAAACATAGCTGGAGCATTCGTCAATTTCAATCCAGCGGTCTATAATACTGCAATAAATAATACTCGACCCAATATTAGTTCGTTTTATTACAATGATGAAAAGTTAGCGTTTCGCTTGCTTATAACTTTCCTCGTGAGCCCGTTTGCTCTATCTCAAGTTCTACATGACGTGTCTTCTTAAATTACAAAGTATAGTGTATGGTCTCTGTTAGATAGTGATCACAATACGCTAGCTAAATGAGTTTCTGCAAAATACCTATATTATCTTAGATTTGAAATCGGTGTGGCGATAGTCCTACGATTGTTATTTTAATGATAACAAATCTCTTTGATTCAGGTCGTTGCACCTGTTCGTGAGACCACAGCGCAGGCGTTAGGCTTTTGTTTGCGTTTGATAGAACCTGCGAGAGTTGATGCCTTTCTCGACATTCTTCTCAAAATGGCTGACTCAAGGGACTCGTGGGAAGCGAGACATGGCGGATTACTAGGTAAGGAAAGCAATGACGCAACAAATTTCGCTGACGAGACACTTATATGAGTATGCGCCTGAACACCTTCTTCTTATGAGATAAATTCAAAAAATCGAGTAAGTGAAAACTTGAATCTTTTTTTAGGTATTAAATATCTCTTAGCTATTAGTGGCCAGACTAGCAGTACGCCTGTTGGCGATAACGTGGCCCCAGGAAGTGGATGTGCTACCGTTGGCCGAGATACGTGGCTACCTCGGGTATTTGGGCCACTTTTCGCGAGTCTTCAAGACGCCAACGACGATATATCAGCGGTGGCTGCCGCAGCTTTCTTACCGATCATTGAGGATTTGCCGCGTTTACTTCCGCAGCAGGTAGACAGAAGTAGATTGACGTTCATATACTTCAAATAAAACACTTGTTGCTTCGTATAAATTCTAATTTTTGGCAGTGCTTAATCTTTGATCGATGCTGAGTGACAAAATATTATAGGTAGTACTCTCGTAGATGCTTGAAGTATGTATATAAGAAATGCGAGTTCGGTTCTAACATGATAACCTAATGTGTTTCCAACAATCTGTTTCCTTTAGATCCTTCCTCTGTCCGAACGACTCTGGACATGTTTGAAGGAGATGGATGAACTTTCGTCATCTACGCACTCAATTTTAAGCCTCCTGTCGCATCTTCTTCCACACGTTTGCAAATTAAGGAATAAAACAGCAGTAGAAAATATCGATGACGACGGACCCTGGGTTTCGCCAGGAAAGATCGCTTTACTTTGGCCATTTCTTGACCATCATTCGTTTAATGTGCGTGTGTCGGTTCTCGACTCACTTCGAACTATTGCTGCTACAGAAGGCGAGGGCAGGTAGGCTTAGTATCGTGTTTGTTAAAAAGCGAAGGATGTTTCATACGGTGGGTCTAAGAAGCTGACTGACTTAACCAAAAAACATTAAAGGACATCTTCTTTCACCATTTAAGTTGGTTTCGATATTATTTATCGTTTTTTGAAAGTAAGCCTTCTCAATTTGTTTCTGCTGTCTGTTTGGTATCACTGTTGATTGACGCCTTATAGCCCACTGGTGACGACGCAGCTATCGCCGGCTCTTCGATTGCTGTTCCAACGTTCCTTGCTTGAGACAGAACCCGTTGCAACCAAAGCTGTTCAACAGGTATGAACGAAATGAAACAAATTGTCGTAGCATTAAAAAGCTGTAAAGGCTGTTCTGGTCTGTGTTCCGGATGTTGTGAGCGGAGTTATTGATAGTGAAAGACGTATTCCGGCACTACGGTTTCTAATCAGTTTTAAAAATCTGCACAAAAGCGAATGCTATAATTGGTATTGGTACCTAACTTCCAGGTGTGGGTATCAATTCTGCGGAGTGCCAATCTCTCTCACTTGCTTTTCTCCGCTTGTCCCCTCCTCGCTGGGTGGCTTTGCCTTACAATGCATCCTGCCAAGATGGCTGTGGATCCAAGACAGCAAACTGTTTGGTTGGAAACAACAAAATCCCTCGGAAAGGTATATACACCTATTACAATTCGTTCTCAGTATCCTGTAAATGCTTCCTACAAAACTTTTTTTTATTATGGTTGGTCGTATTCATTTTTTCGTTACCGTTCAGTGCTAGTTTCCAGAATGAAACGGTCACAATTTAAAAGTTTATTGCCCTCCCAGTCATTGATTTTATTTATGCTGCATTTACAGGGCGGAGAGTATTATATTGCTGGTAAAGAATCTTTAGCGGAGTCTCACGTTGCTCGTCAACGCCTTGTTTTGCGGGCCCGGCTTGCAGCATGTCAGATGTTGGGAGCACTGTCCTGCTTCGTAACAAGACGAGCCCCCGGCGCCGAATACACTGCTCCTTCCGAGGGACCGATGGAATGCTTTGCCCGTCTGATAGGTTTCCACCTCGCCAGCAAAAGTGCGCTTCAACGGACGATCGTCGCCCTAGTCGTGCGAGAGTGGATCGAACAGCGCCGACAGAAGTTCGTAACATGACTTTTTAATAAGCTATATATCTACGTTGAATCTTTATCTCCGCAGAAGCTCATTTCTGCCGATCTTTACCAACTATCTTGATTAATTATGAGTTACGATTCTGCTTTCTTAAAAACGAATTATGTATTCGTCCTCCGTAGTACTTTGTTTCTTTCTGAAATAGCGTCTGCGAGTACAAAACATCCAAATATTATACTTACATATAACATGATCCTAATTGTTTGGTGTGTTAATTTTCAGGGAATTTTTGTTTCCTGACGAGCCGTTAGAGGAATGCCCCCGATCGATATCGGATAGTGTTATTCAGTGCATTCAAGAACCCGTTCTTTACGATGAGGTATGGCAATTTCTATGAGTGAACTTTAGGTACAGATGTGCGGTAGTTTAAGTTTTAGTAGTCCAAAATTCTATTATATTAATAATGAGCACCTGAAAGTAACAACAAAGCTCTCCCAACAACCTGGTTACTCTAATTTCTGGAATAGAGGTTTACATTTTCCTGTGTCGTGTAACTTAGTATAGACAAAACTCTGATAGCTTTTTAGAAATTATTCTCAATATCCGGTCCTCCGTTTCATATCCTACATCCAAATTATCTTGTCAGGTGGCATCGACATTCACGCGTCTTCAGCAGGACTGCCGGGATCTGATCGGGTTGATGCGGCACTACTGTCTGCCAGTGGATAAGGTGGGCTCATCTCTTGGACTTCCTGCTCTAGCCGCATGTGGAATTGGACAAGTGCTCACTGCAGACCAGGCGACGCTTCTCGCCAGAGAGGTAACTACTGACCTACAACATGAATCAACCAACCGCTGCCAGAAAGCAAAGCAAAGCTACTATCAAGGAAAGATACCCTGCCCTCGTGGATGGCACGGTGATGTGTTTGATGGTGATAAAAGCGGCCGCCTCTCACCCAGGCGGACCGAGTGAATTGGAACGTCGCGTCCGAAGCAAAAAGCCCTTCGAGGGTGGATTGTTCTATATATCCCGGTAATTAAATTATCGAAAATGGATGAAAACATGGCAGATGTCAGAAGGTAGATAGCACAGTGGCCTACACTCTTGCCGGATGTCACACGGTAAATGTAAAGCCAGAACACACGTATTGTTAAATGAGCAAGTGCAATATCAAGCGAAACTTTCAGGTCATGGTTTTTGAGGCGATCCAGCTCTTCAAAGTGTTAGTTAAACCTTTTGATTAGGGTGTGTGAATGGTAATAAAAAGACGATCTGCTCGACCTTGTTTGGCCAATTCTGGAAACAAACTTGGTTGGAACTTAAGGCGGAAAGCTTTCTATTTCGTAGTTGAGCTGCAAGCGCGTTTGTGACCAGCTGTCCATCTATTGCGTTACTTTTTCCAGGTATTCGATGAAGTCGTATCGTCCGCTAAGTTGAAGCAGAAATTATTGGATAATCTTGATGAGAAGCGACGCATGGTTCTAAATTCCGCAAAAACCGCTGCTAGGGATCATCTTTCTCTTGGCACAATGTAATTGCGAATAGTAAATTGTCATGCACAAATTCACCGTGTTACATGGCATAAAACGTGAACAGAACTCAGGTTACCATTTTATTTATATGAACATTTGAGGAGATAGCTATGTGTAGTGCTTGCTCAGGCAGTATTTCTAATACATATACGTATTTCAATTATTTGAAAAGGACCCAAGCAGCACTATCGACGTTGCTAGTCTGTCTTCCGGCTGATCGGTTACCCGTCAAGCTAAGTCCCGTGATCAAAGCGCTCATGGAATCACTACGACGGGAGCAGCACGAACCTTTACAGGCGATGTCGGCTAAACATCTGGCTCTCCTACTACAAATCGCCCTTTCCAGGTAAACAACTACAAAGTCGAAGACTTTTTCAAGGTGAAAAATGACTTCCCGTTCTACGGGCCAACAAAAAAGAGGTAACGTGAAATGCCGATCCTTCTTTTTTACATGTTTTAGCCCGTTCGTAAAGCATTTCAAGCCGTTCAGTACCTAAAACTGATCACGTCAATCCTCACCGGACTACTAACGATTGCCAATGTTACCTTTCAATTTTAGAAGCCCGTGCCCAAATGGCAAGGTTGTCAGGAACCTGGTCACATACCTTTGTTGCGATCCGGATGAAACTCCATTGGTAACACCCGTACAGGGCCAGTATCAAACCGACGGCATTATGACCCTCCAAAAGATGACTAAGGTACAACCGAATTTTATGACTGTCCTTAGGCATTGCTGTCGTTTCGTGACACAAAATTTGCAAGTAAATAATTCCATATTTCATCATGGATGGAGTCGACCCGTCTTCATGAAAATTACAAAGCGTTACTGTTCTAGTACTAAGTGAATGCCGTATAAAGCTGGTGTATCCTTATTTCATAGGATAAAGGGGTACATTTTTATCTTTGGTTCTTGGAGCCCAATGTTCTTTTCCACGATGATGTAACTGCGATAACTAACTGATGTATTTTTATTTGTGCCTGTTATTCTTGATGCCAACTCAAAAGAGACTCTAAAGCATAGAGAATGCGAGGACTTTTGCATAACATCTTGTATAATAGCGAGTACCATCGATTAGTAAATGTGATTTTTAGTTATTTCACTCTAATATATTTGTGGCAGACAATATATGGATCTAACTTTTATGATATTCTGTTAGACGGCCGAGCTGATGCTAAATAAGAAGCCCTGGTTACGTAGGAGCCAGTCACAAATTTGTCCGACATTTCCGGCAAATCCGTTAATTCCTGTCAGTCCCTCGCCACAAGCGGCGAACCAACAGCCGCCTGAGGTAAATTTCAGCCGAACGTATGTCCGTATGGATCAAATACATAAACGTATCGCGTAATCGCGTTTCTAATTGGGAACAATTTTTATCACATGTTGAATTTGTCTTCCTAAACGGAGGAAGCATTGACATTTATCAAACGCACTGTAATGTAATGACTTAACTGATTTAATCTATTTAATCTCATGTCTTACAATCATATAAGCCCTACAACAAAATTTATTTTCTATTACAATGAAATATTACACATATTTCAACCTCTAATACCAAAATTAAAGCTAAAAAGACCAATTTATCATTTTCAAAAAAACTTAGTATCTTTGGAAAGAACATTAAATGGTGGTTTAAAGTTTATGAATCTACTTGAATATTAATTCGCATTATTTTAACGGTGTGGTGTTTATCACAACAGTTCCCATCTGTTGGCACTGGATGCACTCCACTCACACCAGCCGCTATTGACGACGAACTACAGAAAGAACAAAAGCAATCTCAGGAAACACAGCGACGCGGCGCAGTTCTGGCATTTGGCGAAATTGGTGGGGTATTTGGCGAGCGTCTTTTCGAAGACCTGCCCACCGTGTGGGAAGCCATCGCTGCTCTATTACTCAAGGAAAGTACTTTTGGTAAGGTTGAGATAACGACGACAAGTTATCAACAACAATTGGAGCCTACGGACCTCTCAAAAAGCGGTAGAAATAAAACATCACCAAACTTATTGACCAATCTCGAAGCCTCAACTTCACCATCTTCGTCTAATACAACAACAACGCTTGCTACCGTCCGTGGGTACGTACTCTAGAGATACGTACAGGGTGCCCTATCAGAATTGGCGCACATTTTGGCGGGCTGTTTTTCCCCTGGGAAGCTTGAACCTCATTTCCTGGAAACTCGTTCTATTAAAAGATCGTTTGACTTATACAGGGTTACTTCGAGCAGCGCAAATTAGTTACCGTGTAATGTCTCCGCGTTGAAAGTTTTTACTGAGGTCATAAACTTCCCTTGCTGGTCTACGTTGTCGCTGGTATTTATACAGATTTCGTAGAGCCTAAGGAAAATCCCTATATCAGTGCAATTCTACTACTAAAAAACATTCGAAGGAGCCAAACCTTTAAAAATAATATACGAATGCACAATAAAGGGGCACTGGTATCTAGGTTCACAATTCAAAGCAATTTTCTTTCGATGCATTTCACATAATTCATTAGGGTTTCGGGATGAAAGGTGCTTATTAAGTCATTTTAAACATAGTCTAGTCGGCGATTTTCTCTTAGTTTCGACAGCCACTGATGCAAAGTTTACTTGAAGAAACAACTGGTAGTTGCCCCTTATTCTAAAAACGTTTTGTAAACTTGTGTAGATTTGGCGATCATAAACTAGTGAAGATGCTGCTGCCATTTCGCCGTGTTTCTTCTTCAAGATGAAACCGTTGCAAAAGAGCATCATGGGGCACTGTATAAAAGTGACAAAATTACGAATAAATATCCTGCTAAATTAAACACTGTTAAATAAAAAAAAAAGAAATAAAAATAAAAACACAAATGTAAAACTTTTAAGCAACTAAAAGCATAAAAGTAATGCAGCTGATAAACAAGCAGCGTAATTTTAACCCCATTCTTAACGAAATACCCTAGTAGTAGAGGTAATAAAAGTAGAAATAATACGTATGTGATAATTTGTTAACCAATAACTGCAAAGCTCAGTCTCGTTCATAGCATGTCCTGCTTCGCAAAAGCGGTGAACTGTTTGTTTAAAACCGGGCTCGGATCTCAGATTGTACTAACTACTCCTATATACAGATTTGCGAACTGAAATAAACGTGTAGGTCAGAACCAGGCGCGGGTTGGAATTATTTTATGGAATTCTAAAAATTAAACACTGCAGTAAACACTTTCGCAGATTAATCGAGTCCCTTCAGACGTTGGAAGTACTGACTCCATCGGTACATAAAAAGCTCCATCCGGAGCTGCGACGGCTTTTACCGCGTCTCGATCTCTGCTCACGGCATCCGCTTGCAGCAGTGCGACATATGGCTGCACGGTGCATCGCTAGCCTTGCTGCTGTGGATACCAGGTTTGCTTTTATAATGAAAATAAGTAATTTCTACTTACTATAATCGAAGTTGAATCGGCACCTCTTTTGTAGCGTATCTGATCAGTAATATACTCCATTTAACTGAATCCATCACAAATATCACAGAATGTGCTGTTTTAATTCATGACTTATTCCAGTGCAACCGTGTGTCATGTAATCAAACTTGGAGTCTTGTCTCAGCTGGGAGCTACCTCCCAGGACGACATCGTGAGACAGGGTGCAGTGGAGGCTATTTTCACGTTAGTGGAACGTCTTGATGTACGCGCGGTACCATTTATCTCGTTCTTCATCTTGCCCATTCTTGGTGCCATGGCTGACCAAAATGAACACGTTCGACTCCTCGCTACTCAAGTTAGTCCTTCAGAACGTTGAAAAGCCACATTGGCCGATATATGCATATGTGCAATGAATGTATGTGCGAGACTAGAACAAAAGTCAAATTTGATAACGGTAACGATTAGCATGAATCTCACGATTACATAACATCATGCTAAAGTTATTACCTCTATTATTATTTCTAACTCTACGCGATTTGGTTTTCCCTACTGGCGTTCTGCAGTGTTTCGCAAATCTAGTTCGCTTAATGCCGCTGGACGACGGAGTCTCAGGTCTGTCTGAATTATTTTCTAAAGATGAGGAACTTAGAACAAAAGCCCAAAAACAGCGTGGATTTATAGATCAACTGCTCAATGCTAATCATGCTGAAAATTATAAGGTAAGATTTCAGCATATGGCCTCACTGGTTCGTTTAAAGACTACAAATCC